>NC_134469.1:20127325-20268894 GCF_964194025.1 Convolutriloba macropyga | reverse complement strand
GTTACCAAAAACATGGAAACAAAACATCTGAATTTGACTTTTTCAATGCTAGAAATATGTTTTCACTACATATTAATGAATTAATATGTAGTGAAAACATATTTCTAGCATTGAAAAAGTCAAATTCAGATGTTTTGTTTCCATGTTTTTGGTAACTGACAGTTAGCAATGTGGGACATAAAGTCAAGTTTTTTGCGGCAAATCATCTTAACTTCCATATTTAGCCATCTTGAAGTTGCATCCGCAACATGCTCCACGGGGGCAACAGGAATAAGAGGATAAAACACGAATAAATCCACCAAATAAATATGTTTCCAATTCCAGTTAGAATCCGTAAACCCAAATTAAATTGAAAAAAACTATATGCAACCCCCTTTGCCTAAAACCGGAGCGCAAAAAATATCAACAAAAAAGCTAATCAGCGAAAACACGGGCGAGACCGGACACGGGGCGGACGAAGGTGCCGTAAGCCGTTTTCACTTTAACTACTCTGTTGTTACCATCTCGTCCGGGGAACACTTCTTCTACTCTTCCCAGAGGCCAAATACCACGTGGGGTGAAGTCTTTCAGGATCCACACCACATCGTTGACTTTGAGTGAATTCCCGGCGTTTTCGGTCCATTTTGGTCGCTTTATCAAGGTCGGTAGGTATTCCCGGACCAGTCTCCTCCAGATGTGGTTGAGGAATTGTTGAACATTTTTCCAAGACTGCATGTTAGCTGGCTTGGTTGACGGGAAGATACCAGGGGGAAGAGAGTTGTAAGGACGCTGAAGTAGAAAATGGTTTGGCGTCAATGGTTCTTCGTTTTCCATGGCGTCCGACACGTTTGTAAGTGGTCTGGAGTTCATCATAGCTTCTGCTTCAACCATGATTGTGTGGAAAACGTCAAAAGTAAACTTTCTTGACCCTAGAATGATCAGGAGCGTCCGCTTGACACTCTGGATCAGCCGCTCCCAAGCGCCGCCAAATGAGGGCCATAAGGTGGGTTGAAGTGCCACTTGGTGTTCTGTGCTGCAAGTGCTTTGTGAATTTTATCCTTGTCGAGATCATTCAGACACCTTTTGAGTTCTTCTTTGGCACCAATAAAAGTCTTACCGTTGTCACTGTACAAATCAGCGGGCTGACATCTTTGCGAAGTGAAGCGGCGGTAGGCGTTCAGAAAAGTGTCTGTATTCAAATCTGGACAGGTTTCCAAATGAACAGCTCGCGTTACCAGACAAGTAAAGATGAGGCCGTAGTGTTTCTGAAACTTATCTTTTTCTTCCTCAATGTAAAATGGGCCGAAAAAGTCTAATCCGCAGTTGGCAAATGTAAACTGTTTGTTTTCAGTCGGGAAGCGGCAATCAGGTAGCGGTGCCATAAAAGTCTCAATGTTTTGCGGTTCGAAACGTCGACAAAGGAAGCATTTGTATCTAATGCTCTGCAGTGTTCTGCGGAGACCAATTACGTAGTACCTTTGCTGTACAAAAGCCTTAGTGGCTTCTGTTCCCTGATGCACACAGATGCGATGGGCATGTTCGAGGTATAAACGACAACTGTGATCTTTTGCATGCAGTAGTATTGGCCGCTTGGCCAACTCGAGTTCACTGGGAGCAAAAATTAGCCTTCCACAGACGCGTAATATACCGTTCTTATCAAGCATTGGGTTTAACGACCTGTGTTTGAATTTCGGGTCCAGTTTACGGCTACTTTTTAGCAACTCGATGACGGTTGGGAAGCTATTGACTTGCGATATTTGTATCAAGTAAGATTTTGATAATTCAATGTCTTCAACAGTGTATTGATGGTGATTGTCACGCTGTTTTTTCGCTCTGTAGATCAGATTGAAAACAGTAGCTATCGTTAGCAAAATCTTTGTCCATGTTGAAAACTGTTTAGGGTCGAGTAATGGTTTCTTGGTTCTTAAGGCAGATCGTGTTGTTGCAGCACAAATCGGCATTTGCTTTGTAGGTCTACAAAAGACATCATTTGTGTTGAGAAAATCTGGTGGCTTAAACCATTTTGCTTCAATTTCCTTGGGTTCTAAACCACGAGTACCATGATCAGCTGGGTTTAAGTTTGTCGCAATATGGTTCCAATTGTCAGGTTTGCTTTTTACTTTTATTTCTGCAATGCGATTGGCAACAAAAACTGGTTGCTTCTTGGAAGAACCAATCCAGTCAAGGACAACTTGACTATCCGTCCAATAAAAAACATTGCTGATTTCAACAGAGAGTTCATGTCTAACAAAATTCAGGAGTCGAACACCTGTGACAGATGCCTCTAGTTCCAACTTTGGAACGCTCAACTGTTTTACGGGCGCTACTTTGCATTTCCCGATCACGAATGCAGTTTGTACTTCGTTGCTGGTCTTATTCAAGCTCCTGAGGTAGACAACAGCACACGTTGCAACAATCGATGCATCAACAAAAACATGCAACTGGTTCTCTGTTTCCAGTAGATTCTGTGTTGTCATCTGTCGTGGAATTTCAAGTTGAGGCATAGAGTGATAACTGTTAAGGAGCTTTTGTAAGGGATGTAGAAGTTCAATTGGGAGTGGCTCGTCCCATTTTCTACCTAACTTCCAAAGCTGCTGAAGAAGAATTTTGAACTTTATTGTCATTGGGCCAAGAAACCCAATTGGGTCAAAAATCGATGACACCAGACTGAAAAGTTTCCGTTGAGTGTATTGTTCAGCTTCTTTAGGGAATTCTCCTAGGGATTTCATGAAAAATGTATCTTTTTCAAGGTTCCATTTTTGTCCGAGGACTCTTGTTTCACTCTTGGGCTCCTCGAGGTCTTCTGGAGTAATACACTGAAGAGCCTGTTGATGGTTTGACAGGAATTTTGTGAGGCGGAAACCACCGGCTCTCAGGCAATTCTTTACTTCAAATGCAGTCGCGTTGGCGTTTTCAGGAGAGTCGAAGGACTGGATATAGTCATCCATATAAAAATAAGACTTTATAGCGCTATGTGCTTTTGGATATGTCAAGACGTTGTCCTCTGCGCATCTGTTTAAGACAAAAATTGCACAAGATGGTGAGCAAGTTGCACCGAAAATCAATCTGGTGAATTGAAACTGTCGCACATCATTGTCAATAGACCATAGGAAACGTAGTGCAGATTGATCTTCATTTCGGATGCCGATTTGCATAAACATTCCTTCAATGTCTGCCAAAATAGCAACAGGTTTCTCACGAAATCTGACCAAAATTCCTATTAGACTGTTTAAGAGGTCTGGTCCTGTTAGAAGATTGGAATTTAGTGACTCGCCTTTGAATTTTGACGCTGCATTGGCGACACGACGCACTTTGTTTGGTTTGTTTGCGCTTTGAACAGGGTGATGCGGCAAGTATCATATTTTCTCAGGGGGTGGGTCTGTCATTTCCACTGGCTTGACGTAATTTTTCTCGAGATCTGTGACAAGAGTCTGTTGGTACATATCACTTAGTTTTGGATCATTATTAAGTCGTTTGTTCAAACTGTTTAGCTGATTGAGGGCAGAAAAATAGTTATTTTGAAGATTGGCTGGTACTTTCCATGGAAGACCTATTTCATACCTTTCCCCTGTGTGGTTGATAGTACTCTCAAGTATTCGAATGGCAGACTTTTCATCTTCAGTGATAGTATTATCTTCTTTTCTGGTACCATCGTTCTCTATTGACCAAAATTCTTGTATCAAATTGTCCAAGGGTTGTTCTGGACTTTTCCGACAGACATGGTATACAAATACTTTCGATTTATTAGAAGATTTTGAAGAGCAGTTTCCTAGTGTGTTCAGGTACTCTCCTGCAAGTGTCCATCCAAGCTTTGTCTTTACTCCGAAGGGGCGGATTTCGGTGCCTTGAATTACTTCAGTAGGATGCGTAAAGGCAAAAGCATTGACACCAAGGAGTGCTCCAATCTTACCTTCGGCAATGTCTGGGAAATATATGTGTCGAAGTTCATTGAATGCATCGCAAACATAGTTTAGCTCAGTGACATTGGCTGCATTAACGTTTAATGTAGGGGTGCTGTAGGCTCTGGATATTTGGAACTTTTCATCAAACTGATTGAAAGGGCAAACTGTTATTGGTTGCTTTATTTTTGATAGGGGCATTTCGTAATCAACGCTTAGATATTGAACAGTAGTTGAAGATTGATATTCGCGTGGGAGTTCCAGGTAGTCAGAAACAACATCTAATAAAAACGTAAACTGACTGCCGGGGTCAATGAGAGCATACGTGTCGAATACTTTATCTTCTTTGATAAAGGATACTGGCAGCAGCTGTAACTGCTCAAACCAATATTTCGGTGTACTGGATATTTGGTTGACATTGAAATTTTGGCTGGTAGAAGGTCCATTCAAATTCGCACGTTTCGATGACTGTTGATTATTATTATTTCCGAAATTTTTTCCATATCTGAGATTGCTTTTGGGTTTGAATTGTGTTAATTTATTCTGAGTTGCTTCAATACTTTTTTGCGTTTGTGAGTTGTTGTCGTCTTTCGATGACCAATTTTGTTGACCTGAGGTTTTAGTTTGCTGTTGGACGTTGCTGGTAGAAAAAGCGGCATGTGTTCTGCTGAATTGTTTAGCTGGATTATGTAGTGTTGTATGGTGAAAACCATTACACACTTGACAACGCTTCGAGGAGGGACAAGTCTCTCTGCGATGTTGATTACTTAGACAGTTTGTACACAAGCTATTTTTCTGGATAGTTTGAAATCGACCTTCAGGGGACAATTTATGGTAGTCTGAACAAGTTGCAACAAAATGCGGTTTGTGACATTGAACACAATTTGTGTGCTTGTTTGCAAACTGTTGCTCATTTTTCGAGCCGTTGTGATTAACCTTTCCTTGATCTAAATCGTTCCTTTGAGACTGTCTTGCAGTTGTTTGCTTAAACTGTTCTTGAACCAATTGTTGTGCTGTCACAGCAGGATAATTACCGTTTTTGTTGTGAGTGAAGGTACTGGTTCTATTTTCCTGGTTTACTTTGTCATAAACCCTTGCTTGAACATCAAGCCATTTTTGAAACTCAACAAGGGTAGTTGTTGTAACATTCTCTGTCAGGGTGTATTCAGTCCATTTAAGAAGCAAATTGTGGGGAATTTTTTCCTTCGCTTTCCTCAATAAAGTAGACGATTGAAGGTCGGCTTGAAAACCTAGGTTCTGAAAAGCCTGGACTAGTCTCTTTAGAAATGAAGAGAATGCTATGAAGGATTGCTTGTTGTAAGAACTGTTACATTTCCAGCTCTCTAATTGGTTGATAAAAGCGTTGACAACAACTGAAGGGTCGCCAAAGCGGCTCATTATCTCGTTGAGGGCTGTATTATAATAGGATGGATCACAAGAGTAAGCATGTATCAGATCCTTTGCCTTACCCGACACTGAATTCTGTAGGTAGGTTATTCTGTGTGTGTCAGTAATTGAAATGTTATTGTGAACCATTGAGAAAAAATTATTTATCCACTCGTGATAGTGCATGGGGTTACCATTAAAATTTTGCAATTTTAATGGCGGTAATTTGATCGAGCATTTTAGGTCAACAGATGTTGGCTGAAGTTCACTATTGGTCATTGAGGGGATAAATTGTCCAGCTGTAGCAAACACTGGAGCTTGATGCTGCCTTACGCTTGAAGTTGGCAAGATGTTAGTCGGATAAAGATTAGGTAGAGAGGGAGGTCGCAACTGCGAAATTTCGTCGTTTGAATGACTTTGATTTACAGCGGGTTCAGCTGCCATGTTCTTAATGGGTAAAGAATATGATAAATAAGCGTTTGTGTTGTTCTGACCAATATTCACCATACTGGTTTGAGTAGCCGGATTGAAGCTATGGACTGGTTTGTTCGCTTCTTGAGAGGTTGTGGGATGCGTTGTAAGAAGTTGTAGATCGCTCTGCACTGGCTGGATGTTTGCTTGCGCTGGGGTAGTATATGGGTAAACAGGAGGCCTTTGAACTGCTAAACCCTGAATTGGGAAGCTGTTTGTCAAGGTTGTATTTTTTACAGGATCATTGGGACCGATGTTGAAAGAACTGGCACGTTGCACAAAACTGTTTTCAGGCTTTTGAGGTTTGAGTTGAACATCTTGTTCTTTTGAAAAACAATAGCTCTGGACATCCGAAACTACGTTTGCAGCTGTTGTTGGTTGTAGATTGTTTGTGAAACAATAATGCATAGGCTGAACGTAGTTTTGTTTAGATGAGTAAGGGTTTTGATCTATTGTCACGTATTCAGGTCCATGATTAAGAGGCTTGTCAATAATTGCTCTGCCAAGGAATGGGTTTCTACCTTCATCTTGAAGGGGTAGACAAGGTACGTTGACGTTTCGGAAGCCTCTCTGACTTTCAGGGGTCAAAGATAAACTGAAACCGTTAACAAACTGCTTTTGATTGGAATGAGAACCGCTGAATTCTAAATCCTTTGCCGTTAGGAAATTGGGTTCTTGGTTCAACTGATGATCCAAGTTTGACATGTTGAGAGGCGGCAAAGTTAAGGTTTCTTGGTGATGATTAGCATTGGGTTGTTCTAGGGTGTTTGATGCCGTTGGTTGATAATGACTAGCATGATGTGTTGAGTTGGAGTCAACAAACTGGTTTCTGTTCTGTTGATGGAAATTTTGTTGTTGATTTATCAAATGGCTAATAAGAGGATCCTGGATTTGCTGGTTGTTCAGGAATAGTGATGGCTTGATTGGTCTTGGAGGAATGGGCGGTGGATTAATGAAGACTGTTGTGTCGTTCGGTTGTGAACTGGTTGCTTGCTCGACAAATGTTTCTTCAACGATAACATTGCGTGTTGGTGTTGATCGTTCTGAATCCAGTCGTCGGCTGCTTGGGCGAGAAGGAATTGTGACATCATCGCGAAATCTTGTTAAGGACTGGCTTAATAGACCATCATCGTCCAATGTGTCAACTTCCAGTTCGGATTGCTGCAGTCTGGATGTTAAGGCTTTCTGTCTGTCGAGAATCGAAGTCGCTGTACTCTGGTGAGGCTTCGCCCTCATCACTGCTTCTGTCTTCTTGTCCAATTCTGTTTGCAGCGTTTTGGCTCTGCTTATCAGTAGATTTAATGATCGGAAGCTCTTTCTATCGTCTATTGCCTTCTGCAACAAATCAATCTGGCTTTTCAAAGAACTTTCCGTTGATTTAAACATGTTCACTGCAAACTGACACTCGTCGTTGTTCCTTTGCGACATCTTTGATCTCTGTTGTTGTTGTTGTTATGCTTGTCTTTCAGGTTAAAATGAAAACGGCGAAAAACCGGAGCGACGAACTTTTGATGTCAAAATCTAATTTGGCTAATCAGCCAAAAATTTCCTATAAAAGTTCAGCGACGCAAATATTTTCAAAAACAAGAATCCTAAGGTTGTGGTGGTGCTAATTATAGTAGATTTTAATTGCTAAAAAAGAAAAAAAATTCGTTCGAACGTTTATCGTCTTTTTTTTTCTGCAGGACCAAATAACTGCTACGAATAGATTTTATTTTTTGTTTTCAAATAGTTTTTTTTTCTGCGGACAATGACTGTAATGGTTTGTGCTTTCTCCCTGAATGTAAGCAAAAACAATTAGTTCTACTGTTTTAATTTTACGAGAAGCCCAAAAGGAGGTTGCTAAAAAAATATATAATTTTTTTTTTTTTGCGGAGCGACTAGGCAACGAGGGTTACAAGAAAAAACGTTGGTTGTTGAGTTGTCTCTGTGTTGATTTAGGAAAACCCACTAAAGACTTTACTGTGTAGAACTGCTTGAGGTTCTTGAGAGATGTTTTGCTCTTCTTGAAATAATTGAAATCTTCTAAATGGGGTGACTACTGATACCAAAAAGAAAAGGCTTCTCATTTCACAATGGTGACCTCTGAAACCAGTAAAAATTATCGATTTCTTCTCGGTAACTACTGGAACCGTGCAAAATTTGTTCTTCTGATTGGTGACTACTGAGACCAGCAGGGGAATAGGGACTTCTTCTCGGTGACGTTTGTGACCGCGGACAAGGAAAAAATTAAACGGTTCTTAAAGTTAACAGGGGAAAACTTTTTGCTTTTTTTTCTGCTGAAGGCTATATTCTATATATATATCGTTTTGCAAATCTTTCAAAAAAAATCAAAGCTTTGTTCTAGTTGGGAAGTTGTTTTATGTGTTTTGCTTTCTTTATTGGAGTTGTTCTTGGGATTTTGTAATAAGCGTTTTCTTTTTTTTTAAAGAAACCTGTTTCGAACTTTTTTCTGTAACTCTTATTGATTCCAGACTCCGGATATAACACATTCGAAAAGAAAAATTTTGAGACAATTTCAAAATCTTACTCAAAAAATGAGTTAGACTGTTTGATTCACAATTTAGGTTTTTTTTGTGCAGTCCGAAAAAATCGAAACCGTTTTTCTTTTCTTTTTTCGAAAGGCCTTTTTAACTTCTCTTTTTTTTTCTGAGGCTGACTCATATATCAACTAAATATCAACCTTCGGCAATTGCACGGTAAATCAGAGGGCTAGTTTGACAACTTGGTTTGCTTTCAAGGCGATGTGTAGTCAGAAATATAAACTATTTTTCGAATTTTTTTTTTCGATTTCAAAAAGTTTTCTTGGCAATTCGCGTTATTGAGATCACAATTCGATGTACTGACCTAAATAGCTTTCTCTCCAGTGTAAAATTAACTCACAGGGCTAGCTAAGAGTTCAAACTGCAAATAGACAGGATATAAGGTCAGGAATCAAAAGGATTTTTTTTTTCTGGCTTCAGAAAAAATTTTAAATAATTCCTGATCTTTCTTGTTTTTTGAGATCCCAGTGTACTATATCGACTAAAACAACTTTCTGGCTACTGCAAAACTAACTCACAAAGATAGTTTAAGAGTTTATTTTGTGAATCAATAAGATATGGGGTCAGAAAATCAAAATGGGTTTTTTGATTTTTCTGATTTCACAAACAATTTTCTGACAATTCTCGTTTTTGATGACTCAGTACACTATATCGACCAAAATAGCTTTCTGGCTTCTGCAAAACTAACTCACAAAGATAGTTTAAGAGTTTATTTTGTGAATCAATAAGATATGGGGTCAGAAAATCAAAATGGGTTTTTTGATTTTTCTGATTTCGCAAACAATTTTCTGACAATTCTCGTTTTTGATGACTCAGTACACTATATCGACCGAAATAGCTTTCTGGCTACTGCAAAACTAACTCACAAAGATAGTTTAAGAGTTTATTTTGTGAATCAATAAGATATGGGGTCAGAAAATCAAAATGGGTTTTTTGATTTTTCTGATTTCACAAACAATTTTCTGACAATTCTCGTTTTTGATGACTCAGTATACTATATCGACCAAAATAGCTTTCTGGCTACTGCAAAACTAACTCACAAAGATAGTTTAAGAGTTTAGTTCAAAAATTCGGTCTCAAAGTTATACAGTACAAAAGATCGTCCCAAAGAAACCTTACACTACGAGACTCTAGGCAGCAGGAACCAAGTTCGAACAAAACCAATAAGACAACATAACGGACATTGACAAATTTAAAGTACACTGATAAATTAAAACACCTTAAAACGGGTTTAGTTTTAAAAATTGTCAACGTTTTAAAAGTAATTTGCGTCAAAGGAATTAAAGCAGATAAATATAAACAGAAATAATCGAGTAAATTAAAATTTGGCTGAATTAAAGAGCCAACAAGGACTAATATTAGGAAACCATAGTGAACGTATAACAGAAACAAATAACAAAATTGACAAACTTGAAACACACAAACACTCATTTTTTCAGAGGGCAAATTGTGTCTGAAATATCAAAACAGCAGTTTTGAAATTTTGTCCTCAGTTAAACTCAAAATGATTTCATTTGAGGGCCAAACAGACTTCTCATTAGATAATTATGAGATAGAACGACAGAAAACTAAAAATTTTGGACAAATCAAAAGACTCAATGACTTTGTTAAAAAGAATAGTTCACTATCGTTAGGACCGTTGGATTTCAATTTCAAACATAAAATAAACTCGACAAATCCGTATCAGATAGCCCATAAAACCTGTACTGAAAATACTAAAATCCCGATCAAGTATCTCCAAAGTGGCGAAATCAGAAAAATATTATATTCAGCAAAAAGTGACGCTGAAGTAGTTCAAATAACTAGATTCATTTTCAACAATAGGAAACTGAAATGGGAATTAAAATTAATAACATTTTCTTACGCATGTCCGTATTTATAGAAATATTTTGGGGACCACATAACAAAGTAGCGACATGTTCGGAAAACTATTGAAACCGAACGTTTTTTCATAAACGAACTTATTTCAAGATAAATGATTAAGTGTCTAAAAGCTGGAAATACTGAACAATATCAAAAAACCCTCTCTAAATAGAGAGTGTATAGGCCTACAATTAAATGAGACAAGCAACAAAATATTAAAAAGGACAAAGAGAGAGAGAGAGAGAGAGAGAGAGAGAGAGAGAGAGAGAGAGATAACTCAATTTTTTTCAAACAAAGAGCTTTAAAACCGTTTAAATATTGAATAAAACGATCGAGCAAACCAAAAATTGTCGTATAAATTATTAGAGTTCAATGAAACCGGTCTATAGAAATTAATTGAAAGGGCAATGGGAACAACTACAACAACGGAGAAATGCAATAGCGTCACAGAACAACAAAACAGATCCTAAATGGGATTTGTTTTTAAAGTCGTTTTTAAAAATAATTTTTTAACAATAATTTGTGTCAAAGCAATTTAAGCAGATGAAAAGGAGTAGAAACGATTGAACAAATTGAAAATTGACTCATTAAGGAGCAAACGATACATGATTTAAGGGAACCTTAGTGAATGAATAACAAAAACAAATAAGGAAAATGGCAAAAAACTGGAGCAATTACTTAATTTTTTGAAATCAAATGTCGTCGAAATTATTAAAACGGCAGTTTTGATTTTATATCACCAGTTAAGCTCAATATTTTGCAGTAAAGGGCCAATGAGTCTTTGCATTAGATAGAATGACAAAAAAAATAAAACGTAATGTGAAAAACCAAAAATTCACTGACTGTGATTGAAAAACAAATAATTTCATAAGACCACTTGATTTGAATGTCAAACATTAAACAAACTCAACAATTCAGTACCAGACAGGTGATAAGATCATTACTGAAAATACAATGCTCCAGAACAAAAATCACCCAAAAGGCGACATGAACACAAGAAAAATTCAGAAACATGTGACGTTGAAGTAGTTAAAACAGTTTGATAAAACTTCAATCTTCAAGTAAACTAATCATTTGACATTACACTGAGACATTGAAAATAAAAAGCGTCATAAGCAATACACGCGAATGGAAATTGAAATTAATAACAATTTCTAATTTATTCATCAAAAGATGGTGCATGTACGTCTTCATAGAAACAATTTGGGTACCACTTAAGAAAGTAACAATAAATGAGGTAAACTATAGGAACCAAAACTTTTTGTGAATGAAATTGTTCCGATATAAAAGCTGTAATTACTAAATAATATCAATTGATCCTCTCTAAATAGGAGCAAGGAGACCTACAGACAAATGAAACCTGCAACAAAAAAATACAAAGTGGGAAAAACAAAAAAAGAAATACTCAAATCAATCGTCAAACATCTGGCTTGAAAACCGTTGAAACAAGGTATAAGACTAGAAGCAACCAAAAAATGGTCTGATAACTTATCAAAGTATAATGTGAACTGTCAATAGCAGTTAACTGCAAGGGCAAGGTGAACAACTACAGCGTCGGAAGTACAAGCATAAAAAAATTGAAACAAATAAAATGCAAGTTGTAAGAGAATGTAGATAAGGATTCAATTACATTGTTCTAGACAGTTTGTTAAGTCTTTTATATCAGTTTTAAGTTGCGGGAACAACCAACTCGTTTTGGTTGCGATAAGGACAAAAGTCAATGTTTTTTCAAGTTTTACTTCTGACTTGATTGTTGCACGACATGCTCCAGGGGAAAGAGGAGGCCAACTAACACATCACAGACGTTTGACCAGATCGTCGAAGGGGATGTAACCCAAGTTGCCTAGAAAACCGTTTCGAAAAAGGTCAAGAAAAAATTGGGCTAATCAGCCAAAACGCGTGCGAGGGCGGAGACCGGGCGAACGTAGGTGCCGTAAGCCGTTTTCACCTTGACCACACTGTGTTGACCACACGGAGTCATATCTTTCAGAATCCAAACGATGTCTTTGACTCTAAGTGGTGTTTGGTCACTATCGCTCCATTTGGATCTTTTTAACAGTGTTGGAAGATATTCCTTGACGAGTCGTTTCCAGAAATGATTGACCATTTGCTGCACATTCTTCCAAGACTTGAAACTGGCGGGTTCTTGGCTGTCGAACTTTCCAGGTGGGAGAGAGTTGAATGGTCTGTTGATCAGAAAATGGTTTGGCGTGAGAGGAATTTCATTTTCTGGAATGTCAGTGACAATCGTTAGTGATCTGGAGTTAAATATAGCTTCGGTCTCGACCAAAATTGTCCTGAACACATCAAGCGACAGTCTTTTGTAGCCTAGAATGATCAATAGAGTGCGTTTCGCGGTCTGGATCAGCAGGTGGGAGAGAGTTGAATGGTCTGTTGATCAGAAAATGGTTTGGCGTGAGAGGCATTTCATTTTCTGGAATGTCAGCGACAATCGTTAGTGGTCTGGAGTTCAATATAGCTTCGGTCTCGACCAAAATTGTCCTGAACACATCAAGCGACAGTCTTCTGGAGCCTAGAATGATCAATAGAGTGCGTTTTGCGGTCTGGATCAAGCGCTCCCAAATACCGCCAAAATGAGGTCCATAGGGAGGATTGAACTTCCAGGTTGTGTTCGTTGCTGCCATTGCTTTGTAGATTTTGTCGTTGTCGAGACGTTTCACAGATCTTTTTAGTTCCTCAGATGCACCCATAAAAGTCTTGCCATTGTCGCTGAGCATTGTTATTGGCTGGCATCTGCGGCTTACAAAACGTCGATAGGCGTTTAAAAAAGTAACAGTGTTGAGATCGGGACAAGCTTCTAGATGGACACACCTAGTAACCAGGCAAGTGAAGATGAGGCCGTAGTGTTTTTCAATCTGTCCTTTGGCATCTTCTATATAAAAGGGTCCGAAAAAGTCGACTCCGCTGTTCGCGAAAGGATACTGGGTAGAGTCTGTCGGGAAACGGCAGGCGGGCAGGCGAGCCATGACGGGTTGAATGTTTTGAGCGGCAAATCGTCTGCAGAGAAAACATCTGTACTTTATACTTAAAAGTGTTTTTCTGAGTCCAATGATGTGGTATATTTGCTGCGCAAAAGCTTTCACTGGCTCTGTTCCTTGATGAACGCAAATGTTGTGTGCATGCTCTATATAGAGTCTCGCTATCTTGTCTTTTGCGTGCAGTATAATCGGAAATTTCTCGACTTCGAGGTTATCTGGCGCAAATTGCAGTCTTCCACATGACCGAAGCATTTCATTGCTGTCCAACATTGGGTTGAGTGAACGGATTTTGCTCTTTGAATCTATCCTGAAACCACGTTTCAGGGCTTGGATTGTTGAGAAGAAAAAATTTTGCTGCGACATTTTGATCAGCCGATTTCTTGCAAGAGTGACGTCTTCTGTTATATACTGCTGATCTTTAGGCCTTTGTTTTCTAATCCGAAAGACCAAATTGAAGACTGTTGCTAAAGTCAGGAGCAACATGTTCCAAGTTGAGAACCGTGTCGGATCGATTATTTGCTCCGACAAATTGCGTGAAATTTCATGCGTTGCTAACACATGCTTTGGAGAGTTTTCAGGAGCACTGAGCCGTCTTGTGGAAAGAAATGCTGGCGCTGTTAGCCACTTGGCTGGTATTTCGTCTGGATTGAGACCACGGGTCCCGTGATCAGCTGGATTTTCTTTGGTGGTAACGTGTTTCCATTGGTAAGCATCAGTTGATGCAAGGATTTCTTTGAGGCGATTCGCAACAAAAACAGGTTGTTTCTTGGTTGTGGATAATCAGTCAAGTACTACTTGACTATCTGTCCAGAGTGTAGAACGAGTAATGTGAAATGATGACTCTTTCATGATGGTTGAAAGGATGCGCACTCCGATGACTGCGGCTTCCAACTCTAATTTGGGTATGCTGATTTGTTTAATTGGAGCAACTTTGCATTTGCCTATTAAGTAACAAGTTTCAACATCAGTGGCTAAGTTAGAAACTGTTTTCAAGTATGCAACGGCTGCAACTGCTACAGTTGAGGCGTCGACAAATACATGGATTTCATTTTCACTTTCTGGTGAATGGCAACTCTTATTGAGAGTTCTGTTCAATGTCACTTCTGGTGAAGAAAAGTATAAGTCCAAATTCTTTTGAAGTGGTTTAATTACTTGAGGGGCAATTTGTTCATCCCATTTTTTCCCAAGTTTCCACAGTTCTTGAAGAACTATTTTGAAACGGATCGTTAATGGCGACATTATCCCAATTGGGTCGAAGATCGAGGAGACAAAAGATCTTACGTTGAGTGTACGCTAACGCATCTTTTGGGAAATCAGCGAGAGGTTTCATAAGAAAACAGTCTTTCTCAAGATTCCATTTAACACCAAGAACTCGAACAATATCTGTCTGGTTGTCTTTGTCATCTGGAGGGATTTGGTTTAGGACTATAGAGCTGTTTGAAACAAATTTTGTGAGTCGAAACCCACCTGTTTTTAGACAATGTTTTGTTTCAAGAACTGCCTTACAAGCGTCTTTTTCTGTTGCATGTGATTGGATGTAGTCATCCATGTAAAAGTGCTTTCTGACGGCTCTGAGGGCCTCTGGGAAATGTTGAATATTCTCTTTGGCACAATGGTTAAGAATGTATATTGCGCACAAAGGCGAGCAATTTGCTCCAAAGATGAGTCTGGTAAATTGGTATTGTTGTATCTGATTGTCTGCTAACCAGAGAAATCGAAGAGCAGATTGATCAATCTGATGGATGGCGATTTGCATAAACATGCCTTCGATGTCCGCAAGGACCGCCACGGGATGTTCTCGAAATCTCATAAGGACACCTAAAAGGTTATTAAGGAGATCTGGTCCAGTAAGAAGGTTTGAATTAAGCGATTGGCCGCGGAATTTTGATGCGGCATTTGCAACTCGGCGGACTTTTCCGGGCTTATTGATATTTTCCACAGGATGGTGTGGCAGGTACCAAATTCTGTCTGGTTGAGGATCTTGCATTTCCACCGGTTTGACATAATTTTTCTCGAGATCTGTCAAAAGAGTCTTATTGTATTTTTCTTGCAACGAAGGTTTACGCTGAAGGCTTGTGTTGAGTCTTTTGACTTGGTTCAGTGCAGAATAGAAGTTGTTTTATAACTTTATTTCTGATTTCAAGGGCAGTTTGATTTCATATCTCTCACCATTGTGATTGATGGAGTTCTTCAAAATATCAAGAAACTGTTCTTCTTGCTTTGTGTAAACTTGTTCAAGGTCCTTCTGAATGCCATCTGCTTCAATACTCCAGAACTGTTGAACAAGTTCGTCAAGTCCGGGTTCATCTGTCCTGTTTCTTGAGACATTGAAAATAAATTTCTTCTGCTGACTTGCGGGCTGTTGAGTGGTGGCTGAGATACAATTCTCATATTCACCAGCGAGGGTCCAACCAAGTTTAGTTTTCACACCAAACGGTTGATTTTGATTGCCAGGTATAACATGTGTAGGGTAGGTGATGCGAATGCGTTAACACCGAGGAGGGCGCCGATTTTGCCATCGGCAATATTTGGGAAATGTATGTGGCGCAAACTGTTGAAGGCATCACAAATTTGATTAAGTTCAAAAGTTTTTGCAGCTGCGACGTTCAGAGACGGGGTGCTGAACGTCCGAGAGAGTTCAAACGATATTTCATTTGACTTATATGGAGTTATTGTGACTGGCTCAACAATTTTTGAGAGGGACATGCTGTTCTCTGTATTGAGAAATTGTAGTGGTACTGACTGTTGAGTTTCACGGGGAAGCTCAAGAAATTCAGCTATGGCGTCCAATACAAAGCTGAATTGGCTACCGGGATCTATGAGGGCGTAGGTATCGAATGCTTTATTCCCCTTGAGGAATGAAACAGGAATAAGCTGCAATTGCTCATACCAATTCTTCGGTGTTTCTGAGCATTGGTTAATGCTGAACGATTGGTTAATTGCATTGCCGTTTAAATTACGTCGTTGCACGTTTTGCTGGCTTTGGTTGTTGAAAGTTTGGCCATAACGGCTATTGGGGGCTTTATTTGTTTGACTTTTCTGTTTAGAAGATGTATTTGGAGTTTGACTTGAAGCTTTGCTACTAGACGAAGCTGTTGGATTGTTACCAGAAAAAACTTCAGTAGAAAAAGCTGCTGTAGGGCGTTTGATTTGCTTGGCGGGATCATGAAGGGTTGTGTGGTGGAATCCACTGCAAACCTGACATCGTTTTTGCGATGGGCACGATTGTTTGTGGTGTTTGTTGCTCAAGCAATTTGTACACAAATTGTTTTGGCTAACAACGTTGTATCGATCACTTGATGAGCACAATTGGTACTCAGGGCATGTGGCAATGTTGTGTTCTTGTTTGCACTTCTCAGAAGACCGTTTTGTATTAAAAGCATTATTCGGAACGTTTTTCGAAGTGGACGGTTGTTTTTGCTGAGGCGCAAAGTTCCAATGTTTTCTACTGTTTTCCGCTGGTGCGTTGTTGACTGAAACTGCCAGGTTGCTATTGTTTGGCTTGGTTTGCAGGTTGTTCAAGTTGACAACTTTTGAGACTTGAGAACTGATGGTTCTGTGATTGCTTTCCCGACTCACTTTGTCGTAGATTTGAGCTTGGAGCTCCAACAATTGTTGAAAATCGACGAGAGTCGGGTCTGAGCTGAGCTCGGTAAGACAATGCTCAGTCCATTTCAGAACCAAATGATGTGGTGTTTTCTCTTTGGCTTTCTTAATGAGTGTTGTAGACTGGAGGTCTGCTGTAAAAGTCTTTTCGAAAATGAGGAAACGGCAATGAAGCTTTGCTTGTTTTGGGAATTCATTTGCCAGTTTTCGAGCTGGTTAATGAACGTATTCACAACTATCGTACGATCACCGAAATGTCGGATTATTTCATTCAGTGCTGTCTGATAATAAGATGGACCGCAGGAATAAGCTTTGATCAAGTCCTTTGCTTTCCCACTTACAGAATTCTGCAAGTAGGTTATACGATGCGTGTCTGTAATAGAAGAGTTGTTGTGAATCATCGCGTTGAAGTTATTGATCCACTCGTGAAAGTGGATAGGGTCACCATTGAAATTCTGAAGTTTCAAAGGTGGCAATTTGATTGAATGTTTGAAATCAACATTTCCGTTTTCCTGTGTTACATTTGGGTTCGAGAATACTGAGCTTATGTGTTGATTGACAGTGGGAAGTAAACTCTGGTTAATTAAAGGCTGGCTTAACTGATTTTGTCCGACAGGATTTAGCGGTTGATTAATGCACATTGGGGCATGGGTCGTGGAAGTTACTGGAGCTTGAAAGTTCGATGGAACTTGTGAGCCATGAATAAACAGGTTGTTATACAACTGACTGGAATGTGTCACACATTGTTTAACTGGGAAAGTGCTGGCAATTCCTTGTTGACTGTTAACAGGTTGTTGAAATTGCACAGGAGCCGCAATTCCGTTTGATTGTGGAGCTACCTGGTTTGGCAGAAAATTAGGAGCTGCAGGATTTAAGACGGTATTTTGATGCTGTTGTTCCATCAGGGGCACAGTAATTGGAGGGAAACCTGCGGAATGTACCCCTGTTATAGGATTAATACAATGATTGGATTGTAGGCAACTGTTTTCTGCGACTATTTTATCAGTTCTACTTGGGAGATGCGAGTTTCTGTTTGCCACTGTGGGTAAGCAGGGGAATTTTTGCAGATCACAGTTCAACAGTTGACTATCGAGGTATCCACTTGTTCCTATTTGAGTTTGAGAAGGTCCAAAATCCTGTTGCAGATTGGCAAAATTATGGTATAGAGGATTTCTGTTGGCAGTTGAATCCTGATTATTGCTTTGATTTGGCAAGATTAAATTAAAGGTTTTCTCCAATACCGAGTTTTGGGCAAATAGACCATCTGCCTGTAATTGAATAGTTGGATCGGCCAAATTGAAGGGGTTTGAAAATGAGTGATTACCTGAAAGGTTCAAATTTTGGATTGGAGGCAAAAGGTTCTGCGACGTGTCAAATTTGTCACTCAAGTTGATTTGAGCTGTTTCAATATCGCAGACATCTCTATTTACCAGGTTGGAGGCAATTTCAAGTTTCCCTGATCTTGTTGGAGATGTGAATTCTTGGCTGGTATCTTTGTCAAAGCAGGGAAAAGGATTCGGAGCGTTTGTTTGGTTTTCAAGGTTATTTTTCGATTTTAGAAGACTTTCATTAACTTCCTTTTTAGGATTTCTTTGGTGGGCTTCAAGCACATGCTGAATTTGAAGTCCTGGTTCATTAGATGTTTGTAGAAACAATGAATGATGGTTGTCTTGGCCGTGGTGGTAATGGGGGCGGCTGATTGAAGATGTTACTGCTGGCCTGCTTTTCTTCTATATCGCGCTGATGCTGGATTCGTTCCCTGTCGTCACTGGGCGCAGGTGTTGATTGCCGAGACAAATTTCTTCTGCTGGAGATCATGCTGACATCATCTCTAATTCGACTGGAAGACTGACTGAGCTGGCCATCGTCGTCCAACAGATCGACTCGCAGTTCCAGTTCATTGAGGCGAGTTATTAGTGCCGTTTGCCTATTCAATATAGATGATGCAGTGCTTTGATGTGGCTGCTGTCTCATCACTTCCTCTGAGAGTTTCTTGAGCTCTGTTTCCTGGCCTTTGATTTTGTTGATCATCAAAGACAATGATCGGAAACTCTTTTTCTGCTCCACAGTTTTCTCAAGGAGATCGAGCAGTTTTTTCATTGACATTTCTGTCGCTTTGAACATATTGATGGCAAACTAACATTCAGCGCTGTTCTGCTTCAACATATTGGTGGCTGCTGCTCTGTTGTAGCTGATTGTTGATGATGTTGGTGCGTAAGCTCGTTACTGAAGGTGAAAAACGGCTTTGAGAGCCGGAGCGACGCAAATTTTTTGATGTGAAAAAAGGTTGTCTAAGGTTTGAATGCTAATGATCCTAGTTTTTCCCTGTTCAAAAGACCAGCGACGCAACTTTTCTCAAAAAATGATGTCCTAGAATGTGTTTTGTGTGCTAAATCTAGCCTTTTGCGCTAAAAACCTAAAAGCTTTTCCGAACGTTTGCGCGTTTTAACCGTTTTTCGTTCAAAAGACCTAAATAATTGCTTGTTTTTTCTTGAATTTACACAAGTTTCGTTTTAATAGCTGACTCTAACTGTTTGAACTAGTGTGTGTGGGTACTGTGGTTGATAGGAAAACTGTGCTTTGCTACAATTATGTAGTTGAACCAATACTAGACCAGAACTCAAATAATTGTTACATTAAACTCCTTTTTCTTGAAAACTTCAATAAGCTCGTCTGTTTCTCTCAAATACGAATAAATTACCAAGCTTATAAAACTGCCCAAGAAACTTTCCTTAGCTCTCCAACCCTAATCAAGCACTATGATTGAAAAAAATACCTCACACAGTTTTTTGCGAATTTATAACTTTGAAACCTGTTCTTTTTCTAGGAGTTTATTGTTGTTTTGACGGCTAAAGATAAAAAATTAGCAAAAAAGCGATGCGTTTAGGCAACAAGGGCTACAGAAGGGCTACTGAATGCTAGAAAGTTGCAGAGACGAGTCATATTGTGGGAAACTTTAGTATTCTTTCGGAAATTGTGTTTTCCGGGTTTTGCAAAACTTTTCGTTTTCTTCAAAACTGTGTGCCTTTATCTGCTTTTTTTCACTCTGTCTTCGTTATTTACAAAATGCATTGACTGTATTAAACTCTCAAAGCTCTCTCCGACAATTAGCGTCTGAGATCTGCCTTTCAGAAAAAAATTGAAAGTAGGAAAAAAGACATCAAAATTTCTCGTGACTACTGGAACCAATTTTCTTTGAAAACTCCTCTTCTGCTGATGGTAACGTCTGAAACCAATAGGGATAAAGGGACTTCGCAGACGGCAACGTCTGAGACCCAGGACTTCTGCAAAAGTTTTGGAAGTTTTTTCCAAAAAAAAAAATAAAAGTGTATTTATTTTTGTCAAATGAAAGTTTTGATATTTGGTGTGGCGCCTAAAGACTTTCTATTTACTTCCCTATAAAGGTAAACAATCAAACAGACTGACAATGACTTGTCTCAGGGGTTTGTTTAGTGGTTTATTCGACAATTCAAATGAATATGTAGTCAGAAAATTAACTTGTGTTTTTTGAATTTTATGATTTCAAAAAATTTTTTCTGACATTTCCCATTTACATGATACTGATTGGATAAATCGATGGAAATGGCTTTGTTTTTGAATGCAAACCAATTCAGTAGAGTGTTTCAATGGTTTAATCCGCAATTGAAACGAATATGGATTCAGAAAACTAAATTGTGTTTTTTGAATTTTCTGATTTCAAAAATTTTTTTCTGACATTTCTTTTTGATATGGTACTGATTCAATATATCGATGCAAATGTCTTTCTGCTTGATTACAAATCATTTCAAGAGGGTGGTTTAATGGTTTTTTCCGCAATTCAAACGGATGTGTAGTCAGAAAACTAAATTGGGTTTTTTGAATTTTCTGATTTCAAAAGTTTTTTCTGACATTTCTTATTGATATGATACTGGTGTGATATATCGATCAAAGTGGCTTCTTGTTTGATCGAAAACCAATTCAGAAGAGTGTTGTAATAGTTTTTTCCGCAATTCAAACGGATATGTAGTCAGAAAACTAAATTAGGTTTTTTGAATTTTCTGAATTCAAAAAATTTTCTCCGACATTTCCTATTAATATGATAGTGATTGGATATATCGATGCAAATAGCTTTCTGTTTGATTACAAACCAATTCAAAAGAGTGGTTTAATAGTTTTTTCCGCAATTGAAACGGATATGTAGTCAGAAAACTAAATTGTGTTTTTTGAATTTTCTAACTTCAAAAAATTTTCTCCGACATTTCTTATTTATATGATACTTATCGGATATATCGATGCAAATAGCTTTCTGTTTGATTACAAACCAATTCAAAAGAGTGGTTTAATAGTTTTTTCCGCAATTGAAACGGATATGTAGTCAGAAAACTAAATTGTGTTTTTTGAATTTTCTGAATTCAAAAAATTTTCTCCGACATTTCTTATTTATATGATACTTATCGGATATATCGATGCAAATAGCTTTCTCTTTGATTACAAACCAATTCAAAAAAGTGGTTTGATAGTTTTTTCCCGCAATTGAAACAGATATGTAGTCAGAAAACTAAATTGTGTTTTTTGAATTTTCTGATTTAAGGAACATTTCTCTGATTTTTGTGTTTTTTTTCGCAGATTTTTCTTTAAAAATGAGAAAATTGCCTTAACTCGCTTTGAAAATAATGAAACTAGTCGAGGTTTTTGAATCGAGGTGTTATAGTAACAAATAAGCTTTTTTGGGGGACAAATATCAATTTTTTGGAGGCTTTTTGTCGAAAAAAAAGTAGAGATTTTGGATGGCTCTAACCGGGGAACAGGACATCAGAGGTAACTTCTGAGACCTCGGGCGGACTTCTGCTGGTGACGTCTGAAACCAGTAAAAAAACTTGATCCTCTCGTCGGGGTGACCATAAAATGTAAGAGAATGTAGATAAGGATTCAATTACATTGTTCTAGACAGGTTGTTAAGTTTTTTATTTCAGTTTTAAGTTGCGGGAACAACCAACTCGTGTTGGTTGCGATAAGGACAAAAGTCAATGTTTTTTCAAGTTTTACTTCTGAATTGATTGTTGCACGACACAAGTGAAATCTTTTTGATAAACCTCAACAGCTAAAGAAACAGCACTTAAACAGCCAAAGAGATTCGCACATAAAAAATTTATTCCATAGAACAACAAAACAAATCCTCCTAAGACGGGTATAATTTCAATAACAAAAGTGACAAAATTGAAACACTTACTTATATTTTCTAAAAACAACTCGTGCCAAAATTAAATGAAAAGACATAATTAAATTCAAATCATCAGCTAAACTTAAAATTGTTTCAGTAAATAGTCAATGAGACCTGTCATTAGATAATTAAGAGATAGAACGACAAAAACTGAGAAGTAATTGCGAAAACTAAAAATTCACTGTTTTTGGTTTGAAAATCACTTCCGTCTCGTTTATACACCATTAGTTGGCCAAGGGATCTGTAATTGATGAGGCTAAACAACAGACCTGCAGAAAGAGCTTTGATGATGAGTAAAATTTTCTCCTCTGCATACCTTACAAAACCTTTCTTTTTATATCTGTGATATCTGTGATCAGTATTTATCTTTTAATTTATTAAGCGTAAGTTTAGTTTGCCCTTCATTTCTAGTTCACTTCCAATTTATTTATTTCACGTTTCCTGTCTCAAGTTAGCTTTGATTCATCGTCTTATAATTCCGCCTCGTGATCAGATATGTCTGATTCCTGATCACGTTTGGTTCATAAGTACTTGAGTTATACTCTTGGTTTTCCTACTCAAATTCAGTTGCTTCTCAAAAGTAATACGCTCTCACATAGCAAAGGCATACAGAAAATAATTAGAGTACGACATGGAGCAGCCTTCTAGAAAACAAACACCACCCGGAATTGACTCATTCTGAGACAAACCGACACCCGATCCACCTCTAAGATGAGAGAAGTGGAGAGTCCAATACAAATTAGCACAACTAGCAAAAAAAACATCATATTCGGCATCCTCCTTGGCCCGAAAACCAAGATGGTTGAACCCCCTTTGGAACAGATCAACGAAGAAACAACGGTCGGATCATCTGCCAAAACTGAGATGGAAAAAGGCTCGTAATACCCAACAAAAAATGAACTGGCAAAATAAATGCCAAAAGCTGAACGAAGTTGGAATCATGTGTGCGAACAAACTCTGGCCACTTGCGGAACAAAAAACAGTATCATTACTCTACTTGAGCATCGTTGTAGGAAGAAGAAGGATCCTGAATTGCAAGAAACCGCATATACTAACTAATTGACATATTGACAACGGCCGAAATCTGGAAAATAGTAGAGGATGCACTCATTCGTCCGCGAAACATTACTTTCGATTGACACGTCTTCCTCATCACGAAGCAATTTCGAGGCAAAACCTTTCGAGATTTCTCCGGAAAACTCAATGAGCTGCCCAAAAATTGTGCTTTTGAAAACAAGGAAGAAACCCTGATACGGGATGCGTTCATTACAACCTTAATTGATTCAGAAATTCAAAATGAACTTCGTAAGCCAACGGTTGAGCCGACACAAGCGTTGGAACTGGCGATAAAATTGGAACTTGGAATGCACAACCAACACGAAATTCAGCAGCAAAATAAGACTCCCATCCCGGCTAGCGTAAACACAATTCAGTACCCACCTAGCACTTGATCATTAAATTGGACATCATCGAACAATTTCCAAAAACAAGGCAGTGGTCCCCCACTGTATTGCTCAAACTGTGCTGGAAATTGGATCTAAAATCACCGGGATAAGTGTATTGCCAAGGGAAAAACATACAATATTTGTGGTTTATTAAACCACCTAGCTAAAGTCAGTCGAAAACAAAATTACCAAAAGCTGGAAAACCCAAAGAAAAGAGCAGTAAACACAGTGGACGAAGATCCTTAACCATATGGTTCGGTCAATTTCCTACATTCATCAAAACTTTTTGAATCGGACTATAGCAGTGGCGAGGATAACGTAGTAGCTACAACCCAAAATGATCTTGCAAAAATAGAACCCCTCCTTATGTCGATCAAAATCGGCAGCATTTCCTCAACGTTTCTTGTCAACTCCGGAAGTGCATGCTGCATTCGCAGCCAATCACTCATTTGGTGGGTAGTCAACAGCAGTTCACACGAGTTTTGGGTATGCCAAAACCGCAAAACCACGACTTAGAATTTTGTCCGATGAGACAATTCAATTTGAGGGCAAAATCCAAACTCCCGTATTGAGTAACGGATGGAACACTTGATCCGATTCGTTTACGGTTGTTCCAGACGGCTTGAAATCTCTAATCAGTAGTGATCTGTTCGACCAGTTAGGACTTGCAGTAACTCAGTCACCCTCGCAGAGAAGTAAGAAAATTAAAACTTTTTCACCACACTGTGAATTCAAAGTTCACGTTGCATTAAAATTTCCCGAGCTCATATCCGTATTGGACGTTCGAAAAATAATGTTGAAAATCTAAAATTCATAAAACATATCAACGTAGTCATCAAAAATGGAGACGCGTACTCATTAATTTACAAGATAAAGTAAACAAAGAACTCTAAAATTGCTGCACAAAAAACAGATAAAAAACTCACTAATTGCCCGAATAAATAATTCGTTCCCCCAATAGTAGTGTTTGTTAAACAATATCAGTCGATTAAACTTGCACTTGATTGAAAATTATCAATTAAAGCAATTCACAGTGACAAGTACCATATGCCAAACTTTGATACGCTCATCGACTTCTCAACAAAATAGCGATCCCACGTCGCAAAACACTACTATTTCTCTACAATAGATTTGAAGAAGGCAAACAGCCAACTAAATGTAGACCCAAATACAGCTTATCATTGCAATTTTAATATAATTAGTGGTGACATGAGAGGCACATACAGGTTTCAAACTGGATTTTATGAATTAGCAGTCATGCCAACGGAATTTTAAAAAGCAATGGACTACAACGTAATTGGTTTGAAAAACGCCTACTGTATTCTCGATGACATTTTAATTGTTAGTAAAGGATCAGATGAAGATCATAAATAATATTTATTAAACTGCATCAAATGATTGATGAAGAAAATCTCAGAATCAGTGTTCCAAAACTTTAATTTGCTAAATTAGAATTTGATTAGCTGGGTTATCATATATCAGACTCTGGTATTTCTCTAATAGAGAGCCAATTTCTGGCTATTTTGACCCAGAAAACGCCAAAAACACTAAAAAAGCTCCAATGGTTTTTTGGCTAGCTACACTGTATAAGTAAATTCATTCCAATTCTTGCACAAATTAGTCTCTCATTACGTGCGTTGTTGAAAAAATCATGTATATTCATCTGGCTCGAATTGAATGAAAAATTTCATTCTGAAATAAAGAACCGCATCGGGAATGCCACCGAAGATTGTCACTATATTTCGCAAGCCGAAACACGTGTTAAATGCGATGCCTCTTGCTCCAGTCTTTGAGCAGCTCTTGAACAATTAACGGTAGATGGGTGGAAACCTACTCCTCTCAGAACTACATTTTTAAATTCTTGTAAAGAAAGATAAAGTGTCAACAACTTAGAATCGTTCTAACAAATCATACAATAACCATTTAACTCAATGGTTATATAGACTTTTAGAGTTTCAATTCAAAATTGGTCATATGCCAGTCGCGAAAATGGGCCTAGTGGAATACATTTCTCGCCAGTTTATTCAAAAAGCTAATAAAAAAGTGCGTTCATGATGAGGACTTTATTCTGGCTTAATTGACTTTATTTCCGCATCTGCTTGCTCCCAAAATTCAATATTTAGTAAATCTACACCTCATTTAAACATTTTATTAAAAGTACAGGATCCCGCACCGCAATTCATAATTAATAGTGAACCTTGCCAAAAATTCAATTAATACTATTATTATTTTTGACTTTCGCATGCACACGCATGAACTCTAATTATACCCCGCTTAGACAAATTGATTAAAAAATACCACTTACAATTTAAATAACTATAGAAATGCATACCCCGAGTCGCAAATACCAATTAACACTACACTCGCTAGGCAAAATACATCTCCATTTATATTTTTTTTCCATATAAGAATGAAAAGTATTCCACGAGGCACGATACTCATTTATTTAAGCCTCTTTTTCCACTAATACAGAGAACTTCCGAAGATATTTTCAAAAGCCATGAACTACACCTTAATTGGTTTGAAAAATGCGTACTGTATTCTCGATTACATTTTAATAGTTAGTAAAGGATCAGAGGAAGATCATAAAAAATATGTATTAAACTGCCTCAAAAGATTGGATAAAGAAAATCTTAGAATCGCTCTTCCAAAAAGTTATTTGTCTAAATTAGAAATTGATTGGCGTGGTTATCATTTATCACGCTCTGATTTTTCTCCATTCGAAAGCAAGAATTTGGCTATTTTGACCCTTGAAGCGCCAAAATCATTATAAAAGGTCCAATCGTTTCTTGGCTAGCTACACTGTATAAGTAAAATCCTTTTAATTCTTGCAAAATTTAGTCTCTCATTAGGTCCGTTGTCGAAAAAATCCTCTAAATTCATCTGTCCCGAAGTACATGAAAATTATCATTCTGAAATGAAGAACCGCATCGCGAATGCCATCTAAGATTGTCACTATATTCCGCAGCTCAAAACACGTGTTAAATGTGATGCCTCTCGTTCTAGTCTTTGAGCAGCTCTTGAACAATTAATTGTAGATGGGTAAAAATCGACTGCGCTCACAACTAAATTCTTAATTTATTGTAGAGAGAGATACAGTGTCAACAAATTAGAACTCCTGGGTGTAGTTTGGTCTATCGAAAAATTCAAAATTGTTTTTTTTTCAGAAAACAATTTGAAGTCATTACAGATTATTGAGCTCTCCTCTCAGTTTGAAAGAAAATTGTACTCACAAATCATATAATAGCCACCTAACTCGCTGGGTAAATAGACTTTTACACTTTCAATTTGACATTGGGCATATGCCAGGCGCAAAATTGGGCCTAGTTGATTGCATTTCTCGCCACCCCAATCAAGGGGCTAAATAAATCTTTGCTTATGATGAGGACTTTTTTGTGGCTTAACTTGACCATATTTCCGCATCTTCTAACTCCATAAGCTTAAAATTTAGTCAATCTGCACCTCATTTACACATTTTTTTAAAAGTACATGATCCCGCACCGCAAATCATAATTAATAGTAAACCTGCAAGAAATTCAATAAATACAATTAACAGCATTGACATTCGCGTACACATGCTTGAACTCTAATTATCCCCCGCATAGAAAAATCAAATAATAAATAAACTTTACAATTAAAAATTTCTATATTTGCATACCCCGCGTCTCAAATATCAATTAACACTACACTCGCTACGCGAAAAACAAATTAATTTAAACTTCTTTACCAAATTGGAATGTATAGTATTCCGCGACGCACGATACTCATTTATTTAAGCCTAATTTTTTGCTAACTTATAGAACTTCCTTAGAACATAATTTCAAAAATCACCAAAAAAATTTAGTGCTTTTTGCCCAAAACAACTCTAGAATCCAGAACCTTTAATAACATCGTTGGAAAAGTACTAGGGAAATCCCTTAAAGCCTCGTAAACCAGCAAAGACGTGCTCCTTAAAAAGGTACACGACAGTATAATAACTAACAACGAAGCGAGACTAAAAGAATTGAATCCATATATATAATCGTACTGGTGGGATCTACCCGTCCGCTTTCGCTGCGTCTGCGTAGACGAAAAAATAGCAATCCCTAATATCCTAAGCCAGGTGCTTATTGCCGTCATTCATGCAAGCCACACTGGTACCTGAAAAATGATATGCATAGCGAGGCACTGCTGGTGACCAAACATGAACCGTGAGCTCATATTGAAGTCCACAGAAAACAAACCATGTACAGCGATTGGTAAGAATCTCAAATCTGTTTTTTCCGCTAAGGAATTTCAACCTTATATATGGTTTCCAGATCGAATCAAGAAATAAAAATTGATTTTGGAGGAACAATTTTTGATGAACAAGAGACTGAAATATACTTCTTAGATCCAATAGATCAATTCGCTAAGTTCCCTACTGCATGTATTTATGAAAAAGCTAAATCTCCTGATATAATAAAATTTTTTGACATGTAAGTCGAAAATCACGGAATTCCACCTCTATTCGCTTGGATCAGTCAGAATGCGTTGTTGAAAATCAATTAAAGAACTGTCTGCAATGAAAAAAATATTGAAGTTATTGAAGCTCCAGTTAACGACCATCGTGCAATCGGTTTCGTAGAAAGACTAACCCAAACAGCTAAGAATACGCTTGTATGTATCAAAGAAGAGAAATCGGCTCATAAACAGTTCATCATAAAGCATGCACCTAGGATATTTATTTATCATTTGCAAAAATGTAAACAGAAAACAACAAAGATCTCGCCCTTCGAAGCACACTTTGGTATAAAATCTTATACCACGCTGAGCGTAAAATTTACTACGCCTAAAGTCTATAACTTCTTTTACGAGAACATCATATACTGTTATTTAGTTGAAGACAAGGTCACTACCGAAGCCATTCTACCAAATGAAAAATGGTTAACGGGTAGAAAAGCGACATAGAAATGGAAAAGTGGGTACTCGGGCTACGAAAGATGCAAACAATCAAAAAAGACAAACAACAGGCGGACTTTAGAGGTTTCTCAGATCTGGATTGTACAAGCCAATTCCTCCTATTGACAGAGCAGTCCAAGTGAAATTGGCTTGCAAGAACCACGGAAAACAAGAAGGACTCCATGAGGTATTAGCACCGGGATCTAATATCTTAAATCGAGCCCAACTCCATCCACCATCGAGGAACCGAATACCCCACCAAAATCGAAAGAATACAGAAAAGTGCAACACAGTGGATTCTAAACAACATAATTACCTATAAAGAAAGACTCAAAGAACTCAAATTATTGACACTCTCATTGTACTTCGAACTCTACAGTCTCCTACTGTTCTGCGCCATCACTGACCACAAGTATAACATAAAAACATCAGACTACATATCACGTAATACCAACAAACGAACCAGACAACATTCCCAAAACCAGACTCAAAAGGACCGACGATAACTTCTGGACACAAAACGGATCACTTCACAACATTCTGGGTAAACATATCGATTTAACAACGAAAGAAAACAGAAAAGCACGTATAACACAGCAATTTTGGAAATTCTTTGAAAAGTTCAACGAAGCCAATATATGTACCTGGAGGATATTCTGCCAATGCACGAACTGTAACCAACATTCCAAACTTACTCACTAATGACATAAAGGGTGAAAACCCTTGGTATATCCCTAAAGACTGCGCTACTACTACTACTAAATTTGTCTTAGCTGCTAAAAAAAGTCATATTGCTAAAATTGGAACTCTACAAGAACTACAAACCCCATTGAAAGCATACGCTGACCAACAAGAGCCTCGAAACAGTGTAAAACTCTTAGAGAAACCTTTACAAAGCCATATCAAGGAACACTCGAGGAAAATCAAGGGGGACAAAAAGATGAAACATCGGACACCAGCGCCCGGCAGCGGAGTTTCATTTTCTCGTTCGCATATTGCGAGAGCGATGCGAGGGCGAATTATGAATTTACCCAACTTCCCCGCACTAAACAATCAGCCTGACATCTCTCAATCCGATTGGCAAAGCGAGCTCATCATTCCATTACCCACAGCTTTTACATCCGCTTTGCAACAAGTTCAACCAGCGGCCAGTACAGCACGACAAAATAAATGTTCCTTTGACAGGAATTGACCTAGTCCATCCTATTATGAATTTGAAAACTCTTCGATAGACTCCGAAATAACTACTAACAAACCGCGTAGAACAGGCGACGTTGAAATCTAGGACCCCGACCTTCGAGGAGGATGTTATCCATAACGGTATTCGAGACAAAACTGATTGAGAATTTATGATGAAACTCACATTTTACCATATATTCATACTGTTAGCTATGATAACCAGTGCATATATTATTATTTATTTATCCAGGGATCAAGTATCAATTTCGTAATACTTATGAAATTAATAATGGTGGACCCATGAGAAGACCTTTACTGGACTTTGTTGGTTATGAAATGACTACTTGTGGACCCATGAAAAGACCCTAACTGGACTTTCTTCATGAATAGACTTAAGCTCGACCCATGAAAAGATATTAGCTCGACTTTATCAAGGAAGCTCGGCCGTGTAATCGATAGTCAATATTGCCCCCCCCCCCCCCCCCCTACAAGACAGTCAATATTGCCTACAAGAACCCTCCCCCCTACTCTTTTCATAAGTCGAGGCCTAGGCATGGGATCTTTGAGGACGAATATTTTAAGCCAAACTGCTTTTTATTGAAAACCATGCCTACAATTGGATCGACTCAAACAGCTGCACTGGAGTCTGGCCGTTTTTCGCTATTGGATGTAGGCATTGTTGCACCGCGCAAGAGGGAACGATGTTTTTGGTCCAGTCTCTTTGTCAGCAAATTTTAATCACAGAGTGCTTGTTGTTTTGCTGTTCTTGATTAGTGGAGACATTGTTATTGAATTGACAGTGTCGTTAGGTCCATCTTTATTTTGATTGAGAGGTAGCAGCTTAATTTTAAATTGATTTCTGGGAAAAAACCAATTGACTTTGGGTGGCCAACAATGTGTAAACGTATTTATAGAACATGCGTACTTGCTTGCAATTAGATTGCAATTTGAATCTAAACTTGAGTCTAAAGTCTAAACTTGTTAATACGGAACGAGACTTTTTTCTACTGCAGTTGTACTTATGTGAAAAATTGTATTTGAGTTAAAAATTGAGATGTGGATGCAATAGGTTAGCAGCCGTCTACTTTTAGTTGTTCTAAATAGAATCCTAAATCTCTCATAGGAGCTTCACAGTTGATTGACGTGAGTGATGGGTTGTAATGACAATTTTCCGTTGCTACCGCATTTGAGTTTCGTATTCTTTTTGAGTTATAGTCGTAGCGGAAGGCAAAGTTGTGCCAATTTGAGTATGAATTTGCTCAGCTGATATACAGATCTCGAAAGCGATCTTAATACTTCGATCGATTATGATGGTTGTGCAATTGCTAGAATTGAGGCTGTTTTGACTCGATCGGCGAAATACGAACTTGTGTGAGAATAAAAAAAAGTTCAGATGTCGCAATTATGATTTTAGGTGAGTTGATTCGTATGTTATCGTCATCTAATTTAATTTTCTAAGACATTTAAAATGTGATTTGTATGATCTTTAGGTCAACGACTTAAAACTAAGATGTTAAGAAAGCAGTGATATTTTGTGAGGCTCTAAGGGTGTAGTCAGTCCCTTGCTTTTTAAAACTTTGCGGGCAAGTCGTTTTAGACATAGAAGCCGTTTAAAACACAATTCATATCTCAGTTGAAAGTAGCGCCAAAAGAGACCACTAACTCTTGATTTCCTTTGCTCTGGGTCTAAAAGATTTGAATGTTTGCTATTTTCAAATCTATTAGAAAGGCCGTAGCTTAAGGTTAGAAGGTCATTTTTAGTTGTTTTTTGAGCCCAAAATGTTGCAATTTTTTGCGTTTTGTCATTTTTTTTCTATTTTTTTTGTTGGACCCGATTAAAATTGAGTTAAAATTGAATAATTTTCAAAAAAACATAAGTGCTTTTCAGGACCTTTTTAAGAGCTATATAATTGGTAATCCAAACAGAACACGCAAATTTATACTACTTTTCACAATTTTTTTAAATCTTTTTGAAAATTTTTTGAGTGTTTTTTACAACTACGTGTCAAAGATTTTCCTTTAGGTTTTGATAATAGGTCCCTATTTTTTTTACTGTCCATGGAATTGATTTAAACTTTTTAAAACCACAATTTTATCATTTTTTTTTTTTACAAAATCTTTGTTTTCCGAATTTTTTTTTCATTTTTATAGGTTTCTCTTTTTTAGACATTTATTGTCATTATTCAGGTTTTAAGCCTCAGAGTGTCAGAAATCCTCCTTTAGGGTTTGATAACGATTTACTGAAAGTTTTAAATCACCATGGATTAGTTTTCAGCTTTTTACTATATCAAACTTTAGCAACAGTTTTTTCAAGATTTTTGAAATTTGTTGTCATTATTTAGATTTCTTCAGCCTCAAGAGCCAAGGAAACTTCTCTAGGGTTTGATAACAGGTTACTGCATTATTGCTAGATGTAATGGGTTGTTTTTCGGGATTTTAATATCACGAAGATAAGCACTTTTCATAAGTTTTTTGAATATATTTTTAATTTTTGAATTTTCCGACACTATGAGCCCAACTAGTTCCTCCAAGGTTTGAAAATAATCTGCGGCAAAGTTTCTGGAGTTGACGGTAGGGAGGTGGTATCAATTTTTTATTTTTTATTGACTCGTGTTTTAGCAACTTTTTGATAAAATTGATTTTAAAGTTTCGGAAAATTATTATGGTGTTCCAAGTTTATGGATTTTTATGCGTCTGCCAAAGTATTTAAAGCTTGAAATAGGGGATAGTTTCTTGAGACAATAAAATGGTTCAGAACATATTTATATCGCTAATTGTTATACGATTTTGTTGAAAATTGCAATTGTTTTAAAAGTTTTGAATATTTTGTCATTTTCTGAGTTTAACGATCATTAAAGGACAACGAAAACTTTTAAGTCTTGCAGTCGGGTTACTTGTCATACTTCTAGAGACCAAAATGGTCTGAAATATTTCTTTTAATTTTAAATTTTTTATATGGTTTAATTATTAACAATGCTAGAAAACTGGAAGTTGCAGAGTCGAATATTATCATGAGAAGTATTACTAGCGCGCGTACTCTCTCTGTTGGTTGGGGTTTCTTTCCATCTCTTTCTTGTCCACGTTTTATCTCTCTCCACTATCGTTCCTTAATATTTGTTGATGCCGCACTTCAGCTGCTGTTATGTGGCGTGATGTCATTTGATGCCCTCATAAACGCTGAATTACAGCAGAAATGTTTTTATCATAAATCGTCCTTCGACTCTCCGGTGACTCAATCCCCAGGGCACTTGCATTTGCTATCAACCCCGGGAGGGTGGGCTTAAAATCAAGGAGCCAATAGAATACTAATTGGAGTACGGTGCTTCGCTGACCGCAAGCGCTCCTCATGAAGATGAGTATCGAGCAAAGGCTCATCTCAACCAAGAACGCATAACAGCCGAAAAACGAACCTTACGCCTGATTAAAATTTGGTTGCTTAGGAAAGGTCTAATGAAAAGCCTTCCGACGGAGCAACGCCACGTAGTAGAAATGGCTTCGGAAAAAGGTAACTCGAACTGGCTCACAGTTCTACCGCTTAAACGTTACGGTTTTACGCTAACAAAACCCAAATTTAGAGACTGGTTTTGCATTAGATATAACATAGATGCCAAAAAATGCCCATAGTGTTCCATGTGGTGAAAAGTTCATCGTATCATATGCTTTCCGCTGCGCGAATGGTAGGTATACACACGTGAGTCAAAACGAGATCCGAGACAACTTTGCTAATATCATGCATGACGTTTGCTATGATGTCGAAGTTGAGCCGACTCGTGCATTGCCTCAAGGCGAGTCCTTTATACACAGAATTACTATCACTGATGAAAACCCGCGACTAGACATTAAAACGAATGACCTTTGGTGATCCAGGTTCAGTCGTTATTTCTACGACGTGAACTTCCATAACGCGCACTGTGAAACAACAAGCTAGCAAAATTGCTGAAATGAAAGACGGATCTTACTCGGACGCAATAACACAAACCCGCGAGAATAAGTTTCATACTTCTACGCAGCGTTATCATATGCTTTAGAGGGTGCTGATGTTTCAAACGGCCGGCTGACATTGATAGGTCATGCAGGGGCATAAAGCGGGAAGGGAGACTAGATTCATAACAAATTAGCCCATATAGAAATTTAATTCTCATGATGCAGCTCTAAAAGAGCTCTAGAGTGTTGTCTTTAAATTTATATACAACGCAGTGATGTCTTCTAGTAGGGGATCACAACTCATCCACTGGACTGTCCTGTGCGAATTAAAAGCCAACCCTCGTTGTTTTTTATGCATAAATATAGTTTTGTTGTTCAGGAGGGAAGGCTGGAGACCTAATTAATACATCAATCATTCAACCTTTGGACCTGGCTCCCTCCCAGAGCCTAGCATACTGCTATAAGTTTAAAATAAGTCTGTTTTTACGCCAAATTTAAATACGCTGCTGTCATGTTTCTTATTTGGGCTTCATTGCTTCGTCCATTGGGTGACGTCCATCATACCCCTTATTTTTACATGGCCCAGTGGATCGTGTTCATGTTTAGGTAATAAACATTTTGATGACAAAATTATGTAGCTTTTTGACCAAATTTTCAAACTGCTTTTCAAACTGAGATTCCTCAATTCTCTGTCTCCGAAAGATGAAATTGTATTATTTTACGTAGCATTGCCGTACCTACTGTTAAAAATGACTTCCTTACTCTCAGATGATTTTATTTGTTTTAATTCAGGGGGAAAAGGTCAAGCGAATGTGTGTCACTCTAATTGAAAGTTGTTTAAGAGCCACTAACAGAAGCAGCAGTAAGTTATACTTTTTTTAAATAAAAATTAACTTGTCAGCATTCAATAAAATGATGAAGTCTATGTTCCGGTTCTCATTTCTTACTATATGTTTGAGACTACAGTTCTACAAAGATTTTGCAGCTATATTTTGGCAATGTGCGCGCTATGTTCTTAATAATACTTAAGATAAGCACAGCTGGAAAGTTTGGCACTTTGTTGAAGAAATTAGGTCAAGTTGCAAAAACATCCCCTCAAAACGCTTACACATGCCCCACAGGAAGCCTATAACAAAAATTAGGATTCGTGTCTAAAACAAGGCCAAATTCACGGAAGTTCTTCACAGACGCGGATGTCAACATCCAAATGCACCTCCTACCGTCGTTCTTCGACTCTCCGGTGCCTCAATCTGCAAGAACGTTGTATTCGCTACCAATCGGGGAGCGTGGAGTTGACATCAAGGAGCTAGTAGATTACGAAACTGAGTACGGCGTTTAGCTGACCGCATGCGCCCCTCTTGAAGATGAGTATCGAGCAAAAGCTCAACTACCCCAAGAACGCATAACAGACGACCAACGAGCGCACGCCTGAATAAAATTCCACCGCGTAAGAAGGATCTTACGGAAAGCCTTCAGATCCCAAATATCATGAGTCGTTAAGGTGGCTCAAGAATAAGCTTCGTACTTCTGCGCAGCGCTATCATAAGCCTCAGAGGTTGCTGTTGTTCCAAATGTCCGACTGACATTGATGGTCCATGCAGTGCTATAGTGCTTGATGGGAGACCAGATTCATGGCAAATTGGCTTATATAAAAATTCAATTGTCATGACGCAGCTCTAAAGGGTTATAGTGCCTGGTCATCAAAATTGTATGTGATGCAGTGATGTCCATTGGATTGTCCTGATTGGCTTAAGAGCGAACCCCCGTTTTATATTTTATATATACTTATAGTTTTGTTGCGCAGGAGGGAAGGCTGGACACCCAGCTAGTATATCAATAATTCAACCTTCTGATGCGGCTCCCAGAGCCTAGCATACTGCTATAAGTTTACAATACTGAGCAAGAAGCTTCTGACGCAAATGTATATGACCTTTTTTCACAGACGCTACAATGAACTTGACAGCTGCAGCTGGAGAGCCATGTGCAACTGTGGAAACTGTAACCCCCTTAAAAACTTGTGCTAGATGAAAAACGAAAGGGTTAAGCACCCAAGGGCGAGACCCTAAAGCCTCTAGTACTACTACTACTATAGTTGGGGCTCATTGTTCCATCCATTGGGTTAATCATACCCCTTATTTTTACATGGGACAGTTAATGGGATCGTGTTCATGTTTTGTTTAGAAACATTTTGATGCCATATTTGCGAAACTTTTTGACCAAACTTTCACACTGATCTTTAATCTGAGGTTCCCCATTTTTTTTTGTTTCAGAAAGATGAGTTTGTATTATTTTACGTAGCATGGCTGTACCTACTCTTAACTTAGACACCGTGGCCGCCTTTCGGCCATCATATCAAGATTATCTCAGCCGTTCACGTCAAAATGAGCATGAAAATAGGGCTCGATGGGAAGAAGCTTCGAAATACTTTCAAAAAAATCAAATAAGATGTACCAAAAATAATCAATGGGGAAGTGAAAATTCTTTTCATCAGAGCTTAGAATCATTTGCGTCCGAGCATTACGAAGAAATAAATAAGGTTTGTCTAAAATGGTCTAGTGACTGTTTTAATTGCAAGTATTTGCTGCAGCTATTACTTTATCTTTATTTTCAGGATCGAGTCAGTGTACGGCGTAAGCTTCTAAAGCAATTACTCGAGGAAGAAGACAAGCTTTTTTATACAGAATTGAGTAACCAAAATATTCAGCTGTCGGATCAGAGACGCTTTGAATACGCAGATACTTCACGCAGCAGTAGACTTGGTGCCTCAAGTCGAGAATTGCAGACTGTACGCACTCCACAGTCGGCAAATATTGAAACCATGCGAAGAAGAGTTGAGGAGCTGCAGAGTGCCAGGTTATACTATTTACATTTGCGTTTAATTTAATTGCTTAACCAAATAAATGCACAAAATTGCCGAATTATTGGGTTACAATATATCTAGTGAAAGTTGAAAACACTTCAAGATAATTTTGTATTTTTTGTAGTAGGAGCTTCAGGTCCCAGTCCTACTAATTCCGTGCAGACTGAATTACATCGGCAAAATTGCACACTCTATACGGCCCGCGGTATAAATCTCTCTTGTATCAAATGTTCCGTTTAGTTTTTCAGTTCGCAATTTGCATTAAGTCTGGAGTTATTATCATGTTTATACAATAGGGAGGACAAACGTCGCCAAATAGCTCAAGCTAAGATGTATCAACATTGGAGAGAGAACAACCCTGACATCAGGGCATTAGAGAGTGAACAGCATCAGAAACACGTGGTGGAGCAGTGGCAAGATCAAGTGGATACACGCAGTCAACAGAAGATTGACGAGGAGTTGTACAACAGAGAACAAGACATGCAGATGGAAGCTGCCAGACAGAATGCATTGGCGTTGGTAAGTATAACATGCAAGCCACAAATACGTTGAAGAACAATTTTAAATTCGTTCGGCTCTTAGTATAATTCTGATGTAGAAAGTAATATGACGATATTCCCAAGTATGGAATCTGAGTAGTACATTACGCATAGCACTATATTAAGCATGTAGAGATGCGACCTCCATAGATTTGTTCTGCTATGGTAGCAGTTCTGATTATGAAGCGTCTCTAAATAATGTGTGAAAATATTGATTAGGAAATATAATCAGGGTATTTTAGATGGCTGAAGAGGAAGCCAGACGCAGAGAGGAGTCTAAAAATCTGGGCGATGACCTGGTCATTCAAATGGAAGAACTGAAATTGCGTGAGCGTGAGGCCAATCACTTGCGCGTAGAACAGGAGCAACTGCTGCACGAACAATGGAAGCTGCAGGAGCTGGAAACTCAGCGGGCAGCGTTAGAGAAGCAACGTGCAGGATTTGAACTCGGTCGATTCCTGTTGCAACAATACCGCACTCAATTACGGAGGCGATTTGAACAGCATAAACTTGAACGCCAACAGGATATTGATATATTGGAGAATTTGTTCAGGCTTCAACAGCAGGAAGATATGGAACGATCAGAGGTGCAAAAAGTGAGAATTCAGGAAGTCGAGGAAGCGCTCTTACAAGCTAGAGAAAAACAACAGCGAGATATTGATGCAGAAAAAGAGCTTGATCTGATTTATCGTGACGAAGCAGAACGGCTGTGGCGTAAGCGTGAAGCAGAGTGGGCCTCAGAACAAGCTGCAAGAGCAAAACTGCTGCAAACTGTGTTGAACGAACGAGCGGTTCAGGTCAATGAGAAATTGAACAGACTGGAACTTGCGAGACAAGAGAATATAGAAGAGAGGGAGAAGGCTATGAAAGAGATGGAGCTGATCAGACAAGAAGCTGAAGAGGCTCAGATTGAGAAGGAAGAAGAGAAACAAGCGAGAAAGGAGGATCTCGAGGCTGCAATAAGTGCGAGGAGAGAGGCAGCCATCTCAGCCAGGATTGAACTGCAACAGGAGTTGGAAAAGCAGAAGGAACAGGAGATGCAGATGAAAGGTAAAGTTTCAAAGGGATATTACAGCCTGAAAGTGTTTCAAGTAAACGTTTTGAAGAGATCGTGAACTGTTTGTTTCCTTTTCACCTGTGGATTATCAAGTGATTTTTTTTACTCATTTTAATAGGATAGATTATATGTTATTGGATAGCTGTACCCTTTATGCTGTACAAAACATTGTTGGTCCCAAAACAAGCATTAAGTTGCTCACTCAGACTGGTGAAGAAAATGTTAAAGCGGTTGTGGTTTAAAAGCAACGTTTTCAGTTGGTGCATACTTGTCCCTAACGTCACTAACTTACCATCTCTAACGAACCCTAAAGTTGAAATCCTAAAATTTAAATCGAATAATACCCGTAAATGATCCAATTTGCCGTATGAGAAAATTCAATGCATTATCTTGAACTAGATTTTTTGGCGTTTAGGTTTTTTGGACCTGCTTCCCATGTGAGCAAAGTTTGAGATTTTTGAGCGGTTGTTTATCGGATCCCATTTTGATCCAAACCATTGTTATTGCCCCTTGATTTGAACAATGAAAGTTTTTTTCAACATATCGTTGTAGTGCTATTTTTTAATGGAGTTAGCCAAAAAGGAGGTGTCAAAGACCTAAAGCACCATGATCTATATTTGGAGCCTAATTCTTCTACTATCTGTCCACTTGAGTTTGGTAATTAAGTTTTTGGCACTCTAGGTAAAGTGGCATTAACAACCAATTTGTGATCACTCAACTGATATTACTTATATTGTCACTAGATACTGTTATGCCTTTGGCTTATTGCAATTGAGAAAGTCTCAAATTGTCTGAGTCAGTTATCGATATAGATCTATTGAAGGTACAGGTCATTAAAATTTAAATTTCTTGAACTTCGTGGACCTAGAATTTGACACAGGACATGAAGTAGGCACTAAAAATGCAGATGACACGATTTTAAACAAATTTTTGGGTTTCAGAAATGGTGGACGAGGAGCGAAGAGTGATGACACAGCGTGGATACCAGCCAAGGTCCTACGCCAAATTGAAGACCCCAACCACTGCCGCGCAGAATGACGAAGGAGATTATACCGATAGATTCATGCGAGGCAGTCCGTACCACACTGATGACGTAATGGACACACCAACGGGCAGTGCGAGTAAAAGGCGACCTGCAAGTCACACTCAACAGCGTCATTTTGTGAACAATATTTGGGACACCGGCAAACGTCCCTAGAGGCGGGGATATGTCCAGAACTGGCTACGAAAGTGCCAAATTGAACTGCTGCATTGCAGGACTACTTATTTAGTATATCCAACACGGCCACATATCATTTACATGACTTGATCCGCATCGCTCAGGGTGTTGTAGATTTCAGGCATCCTAAACTGTTCTTAGTGTTGATTTGCACTTTTTAGTGTTGATTTGAAGTCCTGTGTAAAATTTAGTTCCCTAGAAATGTATTTGTGTACATTAAATGCTACATACTGTGAAAATGAAATTTGCGTATTACATAATAAATTAAAGACTTCAATTCTCCCTGTTCTTTAACTGGAGTTTGTATTGGAAGACGAGTGTTGATTTTATTAATTCTTTTAAAACCGGAAGTACTGTGTTCAGGCCACATTTAGGCATTTAAAGGGGACCTAAATTTTAGTAAATTACCATGTGAACTAATTTTTGCTGAGGGAGAAAAGTTCTTTGTTCATGCGCTACGTTGAACTTTTTGTCTGAAAAGTTTGTTTTGGCAGAATGGTTCAAATAGCTAACCAATTTCAGCCGTTTTCTGTTCGGTTGATTAATAGCCGCCGTCAGACTCTCAATGGCTATTATTTAGGAGCTCTCCTTTTTAAATTTGCTTTACCTTTTTACATAAGACTCGACTTCTACGCTTGACTCGTGACTTACTCAACCGAATGATTTTTAATTGCTCTTGAACGAAGTTCAGCGCAATTATTGTAAACGTGTGTGTCTTTTTTAATGCAAATTTTTCGCTTGACAATTTTGCGCTTTTCTGCTAGAACATTCTGTGACTTCTCGCAGTGACCTTTCACGCTTTCGTTCTTCATTTTTGAGTGATCTGTATTGGTCTCACTCCGAAGTAAAGCTTGTTGCTAATATAAATTGGTTGCAGCACAGCAAGAATAAGGTTCTGATGGCGAAGTTGGAAGTGCTCGGTTCGGGAGGTCAATGGTCCTGGCGTTCAAGAGCAATTGTTCCGACATTTTTCGGTTTATGTTTATTTTTCTTCACACATTGAATTACGCAATATAGTGAATGCGGTCAATGTCAAAAGAGCAGAGTAAAAAACTGTATTAAAGACCGGCTATTAATTCATAGTGCAGTAGGATATCAAAGTTCGTTAGAGTTATTAATTGCTCTTGAACGTAGTTCATAGCAATTATTGTAAACGTGTGTGCCTTTTTTTATGCAAAATTCGCTTGACAATTTTGACTTTTCGAGTGACTTTGCGCCCTTGACTTTTTGCATTTCGCGTGATCTAAAATTCTCTCTCTATCACAATTTCAAGCAGCTCAACTCAATTGGCGACAATTTAATATTAAAAGTCAAATGAAAAGTGCGCCGAAACTGGTGTCATTTTTTACTTTAAATCTTAATAAGGGTATATTTTAACCTCTAATGTGGTTATTTGAAGCCCACTATAGAACTTCTTAGTCCCATTTAAGTTCTCCCTCCCCTCCCCCCCCCCCCCCGACTGAAGCAGGCTGCAATTGATTAGAGCTCCCACTAGTCGTTCAAGAGCAATTCTTCCGACGTTTAGTCGGTCATGTTTGCTAGTTGACATTAGTGTTAAGCCTAATAGTTTAGATGCTGCACGAGGTAAAGTCTTAGAATCCAACTGAAAGTGCACGCCAAATTGAACAATTTTTGGTTAGAACAGAATTTTCTGTTTCAAACCCTATATGCATCAACGGCAGCTATTTTCCGGCAATTTGCCGGCTATGTTTGATTTGCTTGTAATTAGGTTTTTTTTCAACGAAAAACTATTTTGATCGACGCTGTAGTCACATCTAACCCTTCTCAGTTGACATTACAGGGTTTTCGAGAACAGTAAACGGTTTTAAGGAATAAATCGGTTTGTTTTCATTTTTTTGGATTGGCAATTTTAGCAATAAAATGACCTTGCTGGCAAATTATTTCGATTTTTCCCATCTTTGAAATTATTAATTTTGTTTTCGACAGAAAGGTCGCTCAGAAAGTTAAGTGAGCATTCAAGGTTGAATATTCAAAATTGCTTGTTTGATTGCGAGTTTTTCTGTTCTATACGAATGTAGGTACTGATATTTTTTTCCGAGAAGTTCTCGAATAATACGCAACACGTAGTATTGATTAAGTTTGTATCGAAAATGTTGCCATTTGCCATGTTTAAAGACTTGAGTTATCACCTTAAGTGAACACAACATTGAAATTAAAGAGAAATGTTTCAAATGTGCTTCAGATTTGGAAAAATCTGCCCTTATCATTTTTATCCACTTTCACCGTCACTGCTGTCCACTTTGGCTCTCTGTCAACGGTTAAGGCACCATATTTCTTCGATCTATTAATAATGCTCCAATTATAGAATGGGAGGTAAAAATTAGTCGGGCACTAATACTTCAAGGCAAGTCAACGTTGACAAATAAATCGCAAGTTTTTGCCCACATTGATGTCTTGATTATAAATTTAATTGTCATACTTGGTTGGGCTCGTGATTTAGTAAAATCTGACTTTTGATTCCTTCTCAAGTGTCGAAAAAAGTAGCTAATTTTTACTCTTTGATTCTCTGGATATGTTTGAACGTAAATCTTTGTCTCCTTGTTCATTGTGCTCAGCACTCGGGCACAAATGCCCTTGTGTCAGGGCACTAAGTTCCTCGGGCAGGTAAGATAAATGTTTTAACACATACTTAGACCAAAATCAAAGCGTGCCTAATTGATACTTGGGATCTTTTCCGTTTGTGCCCCCCCCCCCCCCCCCCCAGCTTAGTGGGTGCATATTATTTGCAACCCCCAGACGCACGTGCAATATTTTTACATAATGATTTACTATGTAATGACACGTGCTCTGTCACTGGGGGGAGCATAACGTACTGGGGGGGGGGGGGGGGCACAAACGGAAAAGATCCGATACTTGTTTGCGTAAAATTCCCCTGCACTACTAATTGTTGATTTAAACGACAAATTGTATATTTAAAGATTTAATCCTTTAGATATCAGCTCTCTATAGAATATTGCGGTCTTTCCCATTACACTCCCCCCCAGCGTAGTGGTGAGATAACCTATAGCCCCCTCCCGATCATGGTACATATATCGTAATGGGGCTATAATGGGAAAGACCTAAAAGTCCGCAATCTGTCTCCTTTTCTGCTCTACTCTTTTGTGGCTTTGGGGAGTTTTTGAAAAATAATTTTTATAATAGTCTCAATACCAATGGCACGTGCTCTGTAACTGGGGGGAGCAAAACGTACGGGGGGGAGCATAACGTACGGGGGGGGGGGAACAAACGGAAAAGTTCCAAAAATTAATCTCATGTTTTTAACGTAGAGACATCGAGTAGGAGGCCATGCGTTTTAAAATCAGCTCACAATTTTCAATTATTATTTGAAAAGGAGGTTGAGCTTTGATTTGGATCAGACCGCGAGCAAAAGGCAAGTGATCGTGCAGTGCAGTGCATATCTCTCGAACATTAATTAGAATTAGAACATGGTTTCACATTAAAGATTAGCATCTTGAAAATGTTTTTTTTTGACATTCAGTAAAAGATTTTTACTTCTGGTTCCTTCGACGGAAATTCTACTGGTTTTAAAAAATATTTCCGTGAAGTGTAAGGGGTCTGTGTTCCTCAAAAAGGAAATTTTAGATAAATTCAGCTTTTTAATATCCCTCTGCATATCTGAGATGCGATTACTCGAGTACTCAAATTTTAAAATCTCAAAACAGAATTTATATGAGCAAGGAGCATCAATATGAAAACTTGTCAGTTCAATCTAAACAGTAAATTGGCTAGTGTGACCTTTTCATCATAGCTCCGCACGGACATATTTCACCCATTGTTATATTTAAGGTAATTAGGGGTTGGGGCTTTTTTCATATAATAATTTTAATTAATTCAACCAGAACACGGTTTTCACAATCTTAATTTTGAGGTAGATAGAGTTTTGGTACAAGTCAACCAGGAAACTTCAATATGAAAGATTGAAGTGATATTTGAACTTATTAAAATTATTTTAAAGCTTGATTGAACTTATTAGAAAAGCTAGACTCTAGCCGCTGTCTATTCACCAATCAGGCGCATAGCTAGCTGCAGAACCCAAACTTGCTCTAGGTCTGCTTGGAATTCAAATTTAATGCTTTATAGTAAAATTGCCCTTATTGCGCTTCGGGTACCCTGGATGTATTTGGTGACCATGCTGCCGTATGTCATGGAAAAGGAGACGCCCTTGATAGTCACGACGTAATTCGAGACGGGGTGGCAACAGCTTGGTCAAAAGCTTACTTATGGCTTGTGACAGAAAACGAAAGCTCATCGCTGATAGCGATTCCAGGCCTGGCGACATCTTTCTGCCATAATGGACGTTAGGCCGTTCTGCTCCTCTTGATGTTACGACTACTTGTTCTCTACAACCAAACATTATCCATAATGCGGCTGGGAAGTCAGGTTACGCCTTCGAGGCAGCTGAAGATCGAAAGTTTAAGGTGTATGAGCAAAAATGTTCTCGGCATGATATTGCGTTCGTGCCATTGACAGTGGAATTTTTAAGTGGCTTGTCTTCAATTTTCAAGAAGACATTAAAACGAATAACCTCACTTTCAGACAGCGGGAGCTATCAGACGGAGGGATTTTCCATCGCTTTTGACAGGCGCGCTCAGTCACTCTCAGTAGTTTTAATTCGTGGGTCTGCTGCTCGCCCGCCCACCATGAGACTCTCGGATGCCCATAGAGAACTTTTCCATTGCCGGAACGAAGTGAAATTTTCAAACGCGTCTAATTTGGGGATGTAACTAACATCTTCAATCTCGAGTTTTTATTCTTACCTGACCAAAGTGGTGAGAACAGAAATTTTTCATGTTAGAAAAATGAAATGGACTGTTGAAAGTTGATTCATTAAACTGTTGATCTGCTGTTTTAAGAAAAATAGTCATGGTAACCAAGTTAATTGTTAATTCAATGTTCACATAAAAAATATTAACGGCGCTATGATGGGAAAGGCACTAGATGAGTTCACTATATCTGCAAGTATAATGGCAGTTTTGAGGTCAGCTGTGCATGGATCGTGTGCTGTTCTGCAGCCTAAAATGGTTTTTAACAGTGTTTATTTGCGCTCAATTAACCAGTCACAGCTCAGAGAAAAAGGCATGAAAGACTATCTATGCAATAAAACAAGCTGAAATCTCAAGTTGACGTCCCAGACCATAGTCACTCACCGCATTTCAGCATTTTTAGAAAATTTTGCGCCCGTAACTGCTGGTTTGTATTCCCATTCGAACGTTTGAACTTCTGGACAGTGGTATAGTCTGATCAGACTGCTAGTGATCAGAAGCAGTTTCAAAGCACAGGTTGAGGTCCTCGTTGAACATGACTAATGAAAACACCCATCCGGACCACTTTTCCGTTTGAAGGTATCCAGGCAGACCGAAGTCACGAATGAACCAGACTTTGGCTTGTTCAAGTAATGAAAGGACTGAGTCAGACAGAAAAATGTCATGATGCAGAATTTACCTTGTCCGTGTATGTCAAAAGGCCGAAATTTGAAAAAAACGCCATGATAAAAGACCATGATAAGTTTTCGTCCTCTCTTTTTACGATCAAGCGGTCACTTCACAACTTTGAAACTTGTGAGGTCAAAAATTTTTGTGATTAACCTTCAATAGCATTGGAAACGCCTCGGCGAAAATGTTGTTTGGAAACGCAAACATTTTGTCTGTTTTTACATAAAAGTTTCTCTTATTTCTGTGTTATTACGTCTAGGCAGGTCAAGGTAGTAAAAACAACCGGGCGTTAGTCAAACGATGACTATGGATGACAATATTATGAAAAAATTACTATACGTGATTTACAAAGTCAAGTTATGCAATTTCGTGGAATGTTTCTCTAAAAGCCGATATTTTAAAGAATGTGGGGTAACCCTTTGGATCAAGGAGTTCTTCGATGTTAACCATACTATTTCCGTAGTATCTCAAATCTATAAGGATTATAAAACGATAATTTTTTTTGTCTTTTGGGTTAATACTCAAAAAGCTGATATATTAAAAAAAAATTGTTCAAAAAAATTGAAACACCAAAATAAATATTTTATAAAATAAAAGTTTGTCTTATTTTTTTTATTATTAAACAGGGAGCTAAAAGCAAAGGAATTGCGTAACCAACTAAAAAAAAAGCAAACTCTTATGCAAACTTGTGCTAATTTAAACTTATATGAACACCTTTCTAAATTCTGCGAACTGTGCTTTCGTATAGTTAAGATTTTGTAAAACTATGGGAAATTATACAAAACTGGAAACGACTGTACATTTTGGTGCTCATTCACTCGGTTTTTTTTAAAAAAAAATGAATGTATTAAAGCTGTTTTTAAGATCTGTTTTAGTGCAAAACCTACTTAAAATTTGTTGTTGAATAAGACCAGAACTCACCATTTAAAATGGATGAGACATAATGAGGACATATTTATGTACGAGCCAAAACCGCACCACAAAAATTATCACGACAAAATTTTATCATTGAATTGCAAAATTTCATGAATTCGAAAAAGTCTTGAAAGCCCCAACCAAGTTGAACGAGCTACAGTTTGACCGCAGTTATTTATGGTCTGCGTGGCTCTGGTTAAAAAAGTTGTCTGGAAGGGTCGGAGTCGGATAACAAGCAATTCTGTGCAAGGACACCGGGACTGGAGATAGTCACGGTCAATAAACACTCTTAAAATTGTGTTGTAAATTTGGGTCTGATAATAGGTTTTGAGAAGTTAGGCATTTTCCTATGCCTAAATTAATAGACCGAGCCAAGCTTCCTGGAAAACAAGAAACTTTTGCTTCGAACTGGTGATCCTCTTAACAATCAGAAACCTTTCCTGTTATAGTTTATTTAAAAGCCCTTATCGGTACTGAATAAATTATTTTTAAATAGAAAATGACACAGTTTTCAAGCCGCATTTGAATGATGTGCGCTAAAACTAACAATTTGAACAACTGGAATAAATCAATTGACACCAAGTGGACAACATTTTCAATGTATTAGGACACAAAAATTATGGAAACTAGTATCAAAGTTGAGTAAATTTATTGAAAAAATTTACTACCGGAGACTGCCCTAGTCGAGACCTGGAATTTATGAAAAGACCTATTAATTATAGGTGGGGGGGGGGGGTAAATATTGAACTAAATTACACGGTCGAGGACCCTAGTTAAAAGTTAAATTCGAGGCTAATTCCTTCCATAAGTCCAGCCAAATTCTTTTCATATGCAAAAATGAGGCAAACTAAAAAGTTCCGACAACATCTGGGTCCGATCTCGTGACCTTCTCTAATCTTTTACGATGCTTAATCAATTGCACTACATGTCCTTAACTTTGCAGGAAATTGAAAACCAGTCATTATAACGGTCGCGAGCGTAATTCCAGGACATGTTTTATTGTCTAGCTAAATTCCAGAACACCTTTATTGTCCAGCCAAATTCCAGAACACCTTTCTTGTCCAGCCAAATTCCACGACGTATGTTTTAGTTCCAGCCAAATTCTAGGACGGTTGTTTTAGTTCCAGCCAAAGTCTAGGACATCACATTAGGTCCAGACAAATTCATTTCATACCCAATATCTGTCGAGGACAGTCTTTTCATACCTTATATCTGTCGAGGACGTTCTTTTTAATAATTCCAGGTCTCGATTAGGGTGCAGTAGTATTTATGAATCCAATGTCAACCCGGAAGCTTGACATTGTCAGTTTGTCTATTGAAGCCCCCCTCCACTACCACTGGAGTTCTTAATTTTTTTTCGTTTTGCATTCAATGAGATCCAGACAGAATCATTGGAGACTTCCTCGTAATTACAAAAGCATAGTACTATAAATAGCGTATGGTGCAATTCACATCATATGATCCTTGCATGGCAAAATGGAGTCTGAACTGAGGTTGTACACAAGTTCGACCAGACATTTGTTTGACCATTGTATGTTTTATGCCTACTACTACTAACAGTTTCTATTGGACCGCATGGCTCATATGCTGGACTTTCTTATCATTAAAATTCCAAGGTTCTTGCCTCATTTTGGGCCTGATGACACATCAGGGCAGAGATGAATCATTAACAAGAGAATTCTTCAATATTAGAAATTCAAAATCTCAAGAAATATTACACACACTTGTAGCTAAACACACACATGCCTTTCATATCTAAACTTTATGAGTTCACAAATTGTACAAACTAATTTAAACATCCGTGCGTTTGAAGCGCGTAAAAAAGCAGTAGTTACATGTCGTACTTTACAATAATTGTAAAAATAATCTACTTTTACATCTAAATTACCGATAATGCAGTTCAGTCCAAAAATTTTTGTAGCAAATAAATATTTTATGGATAGGAAGCAATGATGTGATTAAAAATTATAATGAGTTCAATGTGTAAGTCCGGAAACACAGTTGAAAATAAGTTCTCATACTTAATATAGAATTTTACTTTTCATATGAGCTCGTTCAGAACTAACATGCTCAAGGCTTGATCCGAAATCAAATAAGGATTGCAGAAATAATGTCATCACAGACTTTATCTTCATGACACACAAGTTCCTTGTAGAACCAGGAGCATATATGATAGCACACATGACACAAATTTCGGCAATAAATGTACCTTTTCAACTTTTGAAGATAACTGAAACAAAAAAAAACTGATGATTGACAGAAGCGTCTGAAAAAAGTGAACTTCAAACTAAACGAATTTTGTTTATAATTCGTACCCAGGTTGAGGTTCCTTATGTTTCCGCCGATAAATTAATATAATATAAACAAAAGAAACGACTTTTTCTTTTGCTAATAGTATGCAAGTTGATCTGACCCATCTTGTTGGCCCATTTTTTCCTTTTTTCCTTTATTGAGTATGAAAGCAGAATTTATCCCGTGTTGCACAATCCCTCAAAATTCCTCCCAAAACGATGTCACAGAAAGACGTAATAAAGGAATCGGGGAATGATGGGATTTTTTTTTACAAATTAGTCTACTAAATTTTTGACTCAGAAGGATGTAAGAGTGCGGGGGGGGGGGGGGGGAGGGTCATGGGAAAAATGGGAAACGGAAGAAACTTTTAAATTTTACCCTAAGATCTTCCAAATTCTCCCCTGAATCAAGTGAAAAGGTGGGGGAATTGAGGAAAAGAGAATTTTTCGAATGTAACCCCCAAATTTGCCTAAAAAATTGGCGATGGGGTAATGAATTGTTAAATAGGGTTAATGGGGGCATGGGGTAAAAGGGGGGACTTTCTGAATCTATTATTCTGTTTACTGATCTGTACCCAGCGTAGAGGGAGCCTAAATGGGACTAAAAGTTCAATAGTGGGCTTCAAATAACAACATTAGAGGTTAACATATACCACTATTAAGATTTAAAGTGAAAATGGCACCATTTTCGGCGCACTTTTCATTTGACTTTTAGTATTAAATTGCCGCCAATTGAGTTCAGCTGCTTGAAATTGTGATTGAGAGAGAACTTTAGATCACGCGAAACGCAAAAAGTCAAGGGCGTAAAAGTCACTCGAAAAGTCAAAAATGTCAAGCAAAAATTTTGCATAAAAAAGACACACACGTTTTCAACAATTGCTATGAACTTCGTTCAAGAGCAATTAACAACAACACACAATTTTTAACTGGGGCATCAATCACACTAGGACGCGGAGTGGCGAAACAGAATAGGTTCGTTTTCTAAAATTACCATCTAAATATTCACCACAGAAGGACGTTAAGTGGGGAGAAGGGGGCTAAGGAAATAGGGAAAAATGGGAAATTAGATAGTTGTAGAATCAAACCACGAAAGGATGTAAGGATGCGGGTCAATTATGTGAATGGCGGAACAAGATAACTGTTTCGAATTTGGCACCTGTATATGTATAAACGACCGTTACTGTATTTTTCAGGAAATGAGACCAAGAGCAAAATAGAATTGTGAACTTGCAAGTTACTCGTTTATGAAAGCTTAATGGTTTTTCAATCTTGTACAAAGTACAATTGTACCAGAGTTGTTAATCAATTCAGACTCAGAATAACCTACAAGGTCTCATAAATTTGTTATGATCCAAAGAGTGGAACCCACTTTAACTATCATCTCAATTTCAATGATCCAGATTAATTGACGTTACTTTTTTAAACGTTTCTAGTATACAGTTGATTTCTTGACAGTGTCCCAATAAAAAGTTCTGTGGTAAAACAGTTACGAAGAGTCCAAACATAAATCGTAAAGAGATAGTCGGAAAAGTTCACTCGATTTCTTAATTGGCAATCAATGATCATTCGATAGAGTTCTCTCAAATAGCTATGATCCATTGAGGGATCAAGCGGTGCACAAGCAGAGTTGAAAAGAAATTTAGTTGATTAGTTAACTGATAAAAAAGCTCTCACGACAAAGAAAAACCATTTCTATTCTCTTTGCCCCCTTAGTGGGCATATAACATTTATGTGCCATGAGCACGCGCTTTTTTCAAAGTAACGTGCTGTACGCTATGGTACAAAAAAACTATGTGCACTTGAAGATTTCTTAAAAAGCGTTATAAACATCAAATAAGACAAAATATTTGTTCTCAAAAAACGCATCATTAAAAGTTTAGTTTCATAAACGTCTAGCATACCATTAGTTTAGTCTGGCATGTATAGTTTACTTACAGCTTTCTCACGGCATCTTCGTAAATTTTGTCAAAAATTCTGCCATTTTTCTTCCAATTTTTTCCGGAAAAGCTCTGTTTTCATAATCGTCTGTCAAAGCCACCCACACATTTTCAATAGGAATAAGATTCATTTCTGTATTATATACTGGCTATTCCAGTACTTTCAACTCCTTTTCTTGTGAAAAATGCCATTGATTTTCTACTAATGCACAGGAGCATTATTTTGTTGATAAATAAGGTCCTGAGAATGCATTACTCTTCGCAATTAATCAAAAATTCTAAATATCTGGCAGTTTATAGCTTTTTGGACATCTAGCAAACATTTTCCGTCCGTCTGATTGCATTGTACCCGAAAAACAAGTGATCGCTTGTCGGAACTCAGTTTCTTTATTTTTTGAGAAATTTCGTACCATTTCTTCCAAAAAATCAAAAATTTTCATCACTGGAGTTGCGCACTCTAGTTTCATTTGTAAAAAGAAGATTCTGACAGAAAGAGAAAGATTTGCTGATCACATTGATACACCGTTTTGAACGAAAAGTTTTTGCTTTTTTCTTCAAACTGACTTTTTCCACCATTTAAAAAAACATTTTTTAAAAAAATTGTCTTTTTCTACCTCTAGAAGTTGTGTCGTAGCGCGCGAAAGGTTACGAGTCCCTCTAATATGCACCCTCAAGTGAGATTTTGGGATGTTTAAAAACATCGTTAACTAACTTTTTTTCGGATTTATTTTCACGATTTTGGTGGTCTTTCGTTTGATATTTTGCTCTCGAAACTGTTATTTTATCAGGCAACGTTTGTATGCATGCTGTGAACTGGATCCGAATTTCAAGTTGAGTTGTTCATGTGTTTTGTTCATGAAAATCCGACATCTCGTAGCGTAACAACTTGGAAAACTGCGAAGGAACAAAGCAGTTACACTATCTTCTCTTTTTAAGCGGAGAAAATTGGAATGAAATTTTTCTTGATACTTCTAATATTCACAATTTTTTTCGCGCCTTGGCGCAAAGTATGGTATTATAGTGTATGAACAACATATACTTTGTAAGTGGGGTTATAAAAACCGCTGGTGGACTGAAACATAATAGATCGAAAAACTATTGAACTGTTTTCTCGATAAGCTTATGTACCCAATGAGTGTATAGACAGCTACAGTTTTCATCAACTTAACTTCATTTTTTTCAGGCACATTGATTGTAGAAAATTGAAGCATCTTCCTGTAAGTTATATAACAACGGTGCTCTCGAGATTTTACAGTTTCTATGTGGAGAATGCAGTTTCTAGTAGAATGCTTTTTGGAGAAGTTTCTTTAGATTTGGCTTACTAGAAAGACGTGATGTAGGGTTGACTCCAAAGTCAATGTAAGTGTAACAGAAGGCCGAATAGGAAATCCATCTTGAATTTTCAGCCCCAATAATTTCGAAATTCTGTACACTTCTGTTCCTGAAACAGTGAAATTAGATCTTCTTTGTCTGCCCCTTCTTAGTTTTATTTGATAGCAATCTCCAAATGAGACTGTAATACTTTTACATAATGATATCAACAGAATCGTCAAATATTTTCACCCTGCTCTGAAAGTTGCCTACGAATTTTTCAACTGCTCTGAATTTCTTAACGCAATTTGTTATTTGAATGATATTATTTCTCTTCTGAGTGAAAATAGGATCTATGTCGTACCCCCGCACCTTCCTCGTCGTCGCTTGATTCACGACGAATTATGTGTTTTTTTATAGCAAGCAACAATTAAATAAATTAGCACATATCTATTGCCCAACTCCCTCCAAATTCGTGCTGAAATACCATAATGAGGGGCTATAATTAACGGGGGGGGGGGGGGGGGGGGGAGGGGGGGGGTTATAATGGGGGAAAAACTCAAATTATTTACAACGCCCAAGAGAATGTGCTATATTACGACAACAGTTTGTTAGATAATACCACTCACTATCTGTAATGTGAGGGGAAGGGGAAGATACGGGCTGTCATTCACGGAAAGTATCCAAAAATTGAAACAATTCCTGGGATCATTTCCGCCTCAGCCCCTCCTGAAGATTTCAGGAATAAGCATATGATTTACAAATTTCAAGCATGTGCGGTAAATTATCACATAAGAATTTACAATCGGCCCTTATTTCGTAACGAGAGGGGACGCACATTACTGTTGGTGCAACCAATGTTCTCGTTTTTTCTTGTTCCTCAAGACATAAACTATCTGTCATTACAACCGTCGAGTTGTAAGAACCATATATGCACAATTTAAATTAGGTGAATCTATTTACACCAGAACAAACATAGCTGACAGAATGCCGGAAAATAGCCGCCGTTGACTGAACGAAGTTGGGGGCGAAATAAAAACATAGGGAGAAGAAAGGGTCAAAAAACGTTCAAAATTGGGCTGCAGTTTCATTAGATTCAATTTCATTTGTTTAGTTTCATTTCGTTTTTTTTATTTAAAAATATTTGCCTAAATTTACTGAAAGAATTATAAATTTCATTATGTTGAAACACTGAGCGAGGTACATCGAACACCCAACGCAAGGTGACATATGTAAAACGAAAGAAAGGTAAAATAAGGAATAAATAAAACGGAAAGGTCCCAAATAATAATAGCGAAAATTAACTAAAATAAGATGGAAACCAAATTTTCATATACAAATGAAAATGTTGGGTTATGGGTTTTTGCAAGCGGAATAAAAAGCGTTTTTAACTAAGTAGAAAAATTAATTTCTCAAAATGAGAGAATAACACGAATGATATTTTACAGTAGAATTTAGAGATTTACAGGAGAGATCTGATTATTAGACCAAGATGGTAATTTGATTTTGGGGATGAAAAAAGGCTCAAAATCTGCTGTATATATACCCTTTATCAGTGCGAGACGGTAAAGATACAAAACTAATCGTAGCACCATGATTTACACTGGGGGTCGCAACGGTAACCCAATATGGTTTGCTTCTGCAAATATCCTAGAAATCAGTCGCAGGGGGTAGCATAGATGGTATGCATTTACACTTTTCCAAGAATTCGTTCACATTTCCGGTGGTTTCATAATCATTCAATACATGCTGGGAAGGTTTTACATCAAATAATCTCACTCTAGTATTAGTTATTTAGATTCACCAATTTGAAATGAAGATTGGTTATAAGCACCATTTCTTGACAATTAATTTATATAAATTCTCTGACCAAAATCACTTTGCTTCTGTCTTTCTAATCTGGTAAGTTAAACTTTCTTTCTAATTCTCACTAAGTTTAAGACTATAATTTGATCGATATTCTAACACCCCCACTCAGACTTGAGCTGATTGCGTAGAGTCTGTTCCCATCAAAACAGTTCTGAATGTTTCCACCTTCGATACGGGTAAAGATTTCATGAAAATGTCGGCTGCTATTTTGTCAGTAGAAACGTAATGAATTGAAATAGTCCCATCTACCGTCTTGTCCCTAATGAAGTGAAAGTTAGTCTCAAAGTGTTTGCTCTTCTTTTGCATGGGGTTTTGGCACAAATTTAAAACAATTCTGTTAGTCCTCTCCAATTGCTAATGGATGTTTCTGTTGGATGACGAAATCCTCCAAAAGTTTTTTCAGATAAAATGCTTCTTGAACTGCTGTTGCCATGCCCTGATAATCTGCTTCTGATGAAGAAAGAACAATTGTGGTTTGCTTCTGGACACCCCAGTTGAGTGCTGCGCCACGTCCGTTGAGCTTGAAGTAGTAGCCCGTCGTTGATTTTCTGTCGTTCACGTCACCAGACCAGTCTGCACCACTTTCCCCCACAAAATCATCATAACTAGCTTCTTTTGTGTAAGTGAATTTTAAACCTTTTGAACCTTGAATATATCGCAGAAGCCTTTTTCCGCACATCCAGTGTTTATTGGTAGGTGCATTCATGTGTCTGGACGGAATGTTGACTGTGAACAGGATATCTGGCCTCGTCTATTTGGCCAGATACCGAAGTGTTCCAACCAAGCTTCTGTAGATCCTCTGGTTCACTTCTTCGTCTCTGTTCTGTGCTGTCTGAAGTTTCAAATTCAAATCAGCTGGAGTTATTGAGGGTTTTATTGATCCATTTGAAACCGCTCAAGCATTGTTTCTATGTAGCGTTCCTGGTCGACTGGGACTTTGCCTTCTTCTCGTCTGCTTCTTAGACCCCGAAACCAGTTTTTTCTCCCTCTGTGTTCCATGTGAAATGTTGCTTCAAGTGCCTTTTTGATACCGGAGATCACTGTCATGCTGCATGATGCCACTATGATGTCGTCAACCCAGACCAAGATGAAGGTGTGACTCTCGGTCTCTGCTCTTGCGAACAAGCAATGGTCATTCCTGCTTCCGGTGAACCCCTGTCTCAGTAGGAAGTTTGCCAGTTCTTTATACCAGTTGTTATCTGCCTGATTCAAACCATAAAATGATTTATTAAGTCGGCTTACTAACATTTCTCCATCTGATCCTTGTTTTACAAACTCCTGTTGCTGTTACAGACATATTTCTTCCTCTATTGATGAGTGCAGGAAAGCCGTCTTGACATCAAACTGGTGTTTCACATGGCCCTGCTTCGCTGATAGTTGAAGTAGAGTCCTGAATGTCTCTGGCTTAGAGGTAGGCGCAAAGTAGTCCAGTCCTTCCAACTTTTTGAAACCTTTTGCCTCATAGCGTGCGCTTTATTTGTCCACTTGACCACCGGGTCCCAATTTCACTTTGTAGACCCATCTGCCCTGTTCTGTGGGTGGTCTCACTAGGTTCCAAGTCTAGTCGTCTTGGAGTGCCTTGACCTCGTCCTTCATTTCCCGGTGCCACTGGTCTCAATCGTCACCATGCTTGGCTTCGTTGACTGTTTTGGGTTCCACATAGTCAACCGCTGTCACAGCAAGATGGATCCTCCCCAAAAAATTGCAGAACATTCCTTGCTCGTGTCCCTCGTCTGGGCTCTGCCCTGTCCGCTTGCTCCAGTGCCTCTTCAAAGAAGCCAAGTGTCTCTGACTGGGAGAAGTCCTCCGTTTCACTGTCTTCCAGTGACCCCGAGTCTGATACACCCTCTTGTTGCAGTAGATTCTTCACCCAGTGCTGCTTCCTCAACATCTAAGATATCTCGTCTCAGTGTCGTTTCTTGAGTGTTCACGCTCTTTACGTCATGCCACTCCTCCTTTATTGCAGTAGATGTGCCTGCTCCTCTTTTTTGCCATCGTCCTGATGATCATCATGTGGGTGCCAGATCCCAAGTTGCTGTGACCCCTCTTCTAGTAGGTCGGGCGTCTCTGTGTTGTCAGGGATTGAGCCCACTTCGGACTACTTGATGATCACATGCCGAACTGCCATAACCTCGCGTGTATTGGGTACGTACACCAGGTATCCGTTGTCTCCTTCAGTGTAACCCACAAATTTTCCTTCCAGTGCCTTGGCTTCAAGTTTGCTGACAACTTGGTTCCACTTCCTCATGAAGACTGTGCAACCAAAAATAGGTAGTTTACTAATTGAAAGCTTAGATTTAAACCTCGCATCAGCTCTTCTGGGCATTTTTCTTCTCCTCGTCTCACAACCAAGCTCTTTATCCTTGTTGCGTGGAGAATTGCTCCTCCCCACATCATCCTGAGAAGACCCGAGTCAGTGAGCAAGCATCTTGTAATCTCCAACAGTGTCCTGTTGCACCTCTCTCAGCTAAACCCCTCTGTTGTGGCGTCTCTGGTATTGTCTTCTTCTGTAGAATGCCTGCATCTAAACAATACATCTTGAACTGCTCCGAGATAAACTCCTTCGCATTGTCTTCTCTCAGCTTCTTGGGCGTCTCCACACTGAGAACAAACTTCTGCAGGCTGGCCAGTGCTTCACTCTTTGCCTTAAGCAAGTCCACAAACTTAAACCTTGTGTACTGGTTTGCAAAAACAATGCAGAACGGGAACCCTGACAGTGACTCTACTCTGAAATGTCCCATCACGTCTGTGAACAGCCTCTCCAGCTTCTCTTCTGCTTGGGTCTCTGCCACTCTTGGTACTGGAGTCTTTGTGATCCTGGCCAATGCACACACATTGCAAACATCATCGAGTTCCCCCACTATCTCTGGTGCATTCCTGAACACATCTTCTTGATTCAAATGACCCAACCGTCTGTGCCACTTCCTTGCACTGTCATGTTTTACGCTGTTTGAACCCATCTTGAATTCTAGAACGGTGCATGGTAAATAAAAGAAATTTTTTTCTTGCGTTAGTTTTACCCGAGTTCGTTCCCTTCTAGAGTTTCATGCAGCTATTTCTTTTCTCGAAAGTGAGGCTATGTCCCCACTCCGTGTATCTTGAGACTGATCAGAGGTTTGAAGAATAGTGCGGCACACTCAAAAATTTTTGAGTTCGCATTGGAATTCCCCTTTGTTTGAGGGTATGCTGATCGTCACACAGCCTCTGCTCACCGCTCTGGAATCCTCTCCGTTGGGATTTCTGACCACTGATTGAATGAACACAAAGTTCAGGAACGCATCGATGATCGTCACTATGTGACCTGTACAACCACTGTCCACTAGCATGCCTGCTGTCTTCCACTGGGTAAGAGCTGCCCAGTATTCCTCGTCTGGCGAAGCCAATGTTGGACCCATTGCCACTGACTCATGTTTGCCTCCATCTCTTTGTCTCTTGCATGCCCTGTCTAAGTGACCTTTCTAAAAACACTTGCTGCGTTGTGCTGTCTCCTTCCTCCTGCAGTCCTTGCCAAAGTGTCCAGGGATCCCACCCACAAAGCAGTTTCCCTTTTTTGGGTCCCTTCTTGAAGTCATGCTTCACTACCAGTGCCACTGAACCATTTTGTCCCGTGTGCCTATGTGCTGTGCTCTCATGGAAGTTCTGCAGCCTTTTCCTCAACTCTGTGAAGTTCGTTGCCGGGTTAAAGCTTTCCTGTATAACAAAACATTCATACCTCATTGGCAGACCCATTGGCTAGTGGCGCAGGCTCATTGGGTTGCTCCTCTGTCCCAGGTAGTGATTTGTAGAGTCTCTTCGTCTGCATCATTGCCACAAATCTTGTGCTCCAGATTGGAAAGTCCTGTGCCTTTCCTGTGTATTTCAGCAGCTTCATTGTCTTTTGATCCATCGTTGTTTGAGCAAAACAGTTTTGAAAAGTATAAAGCAGAAAAGGATGATGACTGTCAACATCAAATTGGTTTTGTTTTAGAAATCAGATTTATGACTTAGAAATTTGCTGGGCCCATAACCTGTTGGGTTATGGGTTTTCGCAAGCGGAATAAAAAGTGTTTTTAACTGAGTAGAAAAACTAATTTCTCAAATTGAGAGAATAACAAAAATGATATTTTACAGTAGAATTTAGAGATTTACAGGAGAGATCTGATTATTAGACCAAGATGGTAATTTGATTTTGGGGATGAAAAAAGGCTCAAAATCTGCTGTATATATACCCTTTATCAGTGCGAGACGGTAAAGATACAAAACTAATCGTAGCACCATGATTTACACTGGGGGTCGCAAGGGTTACCCAATATGGTTTACTTCTGCAAATTTTCCAGAAATCAGTCGCAGGGGGTACCATAGATGGTATGTATTTACACTTTTCTAAGATTTTGTTCACATTTCCGGTGGTATCATAATCATTCAATACATGCGGGGAAGATTTTACATCAAACAATCTCACTGTAATATTAGTTATCTAGATTCACCAATTTGAAACAAATATTGATTCTAAGCACCATTTCTAGACGATTCATTTATATAAATTCTCTGGTCAAAATCAATTTGCTTTTGTTTTTCTAAACTTTTAAGTTAAACTGTCTTTCTAATTCTCACTAAGTTTAAGACTATAGTTTGATCGACATTCTAACAGAAAAAAAGTTCAGAATCAAATAAATAAAGTTATAAAAGAAAACGCGATGAAGGAATTAAGAAAATAGAAATGCTCAATTAAAAGATGAATAAAGTGCTTATTTAATGATAACGGGTGGTGTTAAAAATATCACAACAAATAATAGTAAAACAATTCAGACCAATAAATGTAAAACCATTCACTGTTAGGATCAATAGAAAGCACAAACGAGCAAAAAATTGCTAGTTATAAGTCTACTTAAAAACCAAATGAAAACAAAGTTGCAAAAATATTAGCAAAATTATCGAGAAATCTGATAAAATGGAATAGTTTTTTTTTACAAAATAGCGCCAACTAATTTATTAAAACCACAAATTCAATAATTGACGTCCTCAAAAATTTCAAAAAGCTCAACGTTAATATAGCGTAGAACATTTGATATATGCACCGAGAGGCGAGGAGACAAAAGTTTTCTAAACTGAAGGCAATATTCGAAATTGACCTAAATTTCAAAAAATGGCACCCAAGTCAATAAAAACTGCAGCTACGTTTTAAAATTTCAAATGCAATATATTTTGTAGCATAGGAAGGCCGATGAGACATTGAGACATGGCATCAGCGAGACTGCGCAGGAGAAAAAAAGAACTACAAATAACGGTAGAACTCAAAAGTTCAAAATATTTTAAAGAATACCAATGGTGTCAAATCAAAAGCTCAAAAAAATTATTGGTCTGTATTAAATAGATTCAGTTAACGCCATTTAGACGTGTAACTGACGTGAAGAGGTGCCAAGCGAACGAAAAAAAACAAAAATTACAAGCAAACTCAAAATTCACAAAAATTGTTTTAGAACAAGTAGTTTATCACATATAACAAAAAATCGTCTTTTTTGTTATTTATGCCTCGTTGGGAAGAACTGCAGATATGGAAATAACTCAACAATTCATGCTTTTTTTGAAACAAGATATTAGTAAAATCAGAAAAACATACTGCCTTTTTATTGAGACATACCCAAAACTCCAACTGAAAACCATTAGAATACATGTATAAAGATGAATAACCTTCTTTGAGAAAAATCATTGGAAATATGAATGCATTTGTAGCGATAGTGCAATAGACAAAACTTTTATCCCCCCGTAACAAACATTTGAACCAAAACCAATTCTCCAATCAAGTTTTAAAGCAGATTGCAAAATCTTTTCCGCTCTGAAACTACTCTCTATTTCATATTTAAACATCATTGAAATTACTACTCTAAATTTGTCTACTCATCAACATCAAGTTAAAAAAAAAATATGTAAACAGACCAGATAAAACGGCGCAACAAAATAATTCAAATCTTTTGATGTAGAATACATGAAAGTCAAATTATTACGTTTAAGCAGCTGATGGTGTCCTGAAATAATAAAAATAAAAATATAGCTGATGCATCCAGAGCGAGCCACTGAAGGGTTTGACTGCGCCATAAATTTTTATGTGAATGAGATATTTCAGCGAGAAAAAAGCATTAAAAGCCAAGCTATGAAAAAAGGTTGACCATTAATTGGATCCAATCTTATTACTCGTAAAGAATTCCGAAGATATGTAACTAATTAAGGTTAAATCTAGGATAAAAATGCACTATTTGCAATTTCCAAAAGAAATTTTTTAATAACCAATGAAAGAACAGCAACCAAAACAATGCTCTCAGGTAGCTGCACAAAAGTAGCATGCAGTTTTGGTAAGAGGCAAATTTATAATTTTGGTTTTTTTCTATTTTTCACGTCGGGATTATCAGTCATTGACTTCTAACTCACATTTGACTTCAAATTTGGTTATACTGCATTAGAACAGTGATGACCATTTCTCATACAGTGAGCATCATAATTTTCACAAGTTTGTAGGCTGGATAAAAAAAGTTCAGCTTTTGGAGCAAGAAAATTTTTGAGAAGAATGGAATTTGTTTATAGATATTTCAAAATAGCCTTAGAAATTGCTTAAATCAAGTTTTGAATACCGATCACATCAGATATTACAATTAAGCAAAAGAAACAAAAAAATGTTTCCACAAAATTTTTTATCCGCAAAATACCTTATTTTCTTTCCAAAAAAAGAAAAAAGTTTTTTTTTAACCATTTTTTGTAGCACAAATTACAACAATTCAAAAGGTTCTTAAATTGTGTTTGTAATTTAGGACAGCCATGAGAAGCGATTGTATGTAAAAATAAAATCAAGCAAGGTCGGTGTTTTTTTAAAAGATTTTTCAGTTTTTTTATACCAGTTAGCCTACTCATTTTTTGCGCTAGCGGCATATTTGTGGAACGCATTGTCAATGATAACTGAATTAAATCCCGCGACCATTGGGTTTTGCAATATTTGTAAAGAACTAGCTAATAAACCGTTCGCCTGGAAATTTCTAATATGCGAGAAAATTTGGGAGACTTTGGCTACTGTTATTTTTTATTTTTCAATTAGCCTGTGGCTTGCTCAAAATAGAATTTGAGAAAGATAACTTACAAATTTTCTTATTTTTTGTTTACCTAAGTTTAAAAATTCCCAAATTTTTGAGCTTTAAAGAACCTCTCTCTTTTCAAAATATCATTTCACTGATAGAAAATATTGCTCCCCCGATTGTTGAGTTTAGCTTTTGTGACAAAACCAATTTTGAAGCAATTTGACGAGAAATTGGAGAATACGGAACGTTTGGGGGACTCTGACTCTTGTTGATTGATTTCTTATTCACCACCTTACGGCGGTGTCCTGCTTTTTCAACCCTATTCATTTAACCCCCTATCACTTAGCCCCATATCATTCACCCCTGTATCATTTAACCCCTCCATCCCTTAACACCTCTATCATTTTGATAGATTTTGATCTTTCTATAAAGTTAAGATTATTAAATTAGCAATATAAACATTTGGACATGCCTCAGCGGCCCGTGGGACTTGATTTGAAACTATCACAACTGAACGTGGGATTAATTTATCCACTTTATTATGACAAAACATGCCTTTAATGTCGACTGCTAATTGGCGGGATGAAATGACAGAGGGCTGAAATGATATACGGGTTAAAACGATAGAGGGCTTAAATGATAGAGGGGTTAATTGAAGTAGTTTTTTACAATATGCGGGTTTAAATGAATCGGGGTGAAAAGAAGTAGAAACCACTTAGGACATTGCCAAAAAAATTTGGTCTTCCTCTCAGGTTGAGGTCCCAGACTATGTAAATTTCATGCCTCGATCTGGGTCTGAAAATATCAACGATTGGTGGGACCTCAACCTGGGCTAGCTCAGATAATGAGCAAAATTGAAAAGAACTCTGATAACAAAAAATACCGTCATTTCTCCGATAAAGTCTTCATTCGACCGTTTCTCTGCATTAAAAACAAACTATAAGATGCCCGCTTTTCTCGTCAAGTGGGAAGGACTAAGAGTTGGAGTAGTTCTAAAAACCTCTCTCGAGATCTTTGATCTTAATCAACCTTCTTTTATCTACTAACAGAGCCGCATCAAACTCGATCACTCCGTAGAATTTGCAGTAGCTGCTGTAACAAGTTTCATCATAAAAGCAAAGTGTGTTGTTAACGTCATTCACTTCATCACAGCCAGTGTACTTGAAGGAAGCAGCATTTGATGGTTTCTGGCACCACATAAAATCCAGAGGCTGTTTGGGGTGGTAGTCATAAGTGTAGTGGTAGGATCTTGTGTCAGCTGCTGTGTTAGTTGTCACCCATGGAGTACGCCTGCAGAAACTAATCGTGCATGAACTTACAAAAGCGTGTCTCTAGTTATGCAATTATGAACCTTATCACACGTTATTACCAAGGAGAAGCATACAAAGCCAACGAGAAGTCGGATCTATTCTGTTTGCCCCCCCCCCCCCTCCCAGCCTAGTGAGCTTATATCTTTTTACACCCCCAGGCGTACGTGCTATTTTTTACTTAGTAACGTGCTATATAACAACATATAATTTGTGACTGGGGGTTGTAAAAACACTGGGAGGGGGCAAAACGGAATAGATCCGAGAAGTCAATAGATTTGTTGACGAATATCGAGACGGCACTAAAAACCGTGTGATGACGTTTTTACTCAACTCTTATTACGATTAAAATAGTTGCATAACGTATGCCACACTGAAGCTGATTAGAATATCGTTTTCCGCTACTATTTTCTCGCTATAGCAAACGCTGGCTAGAATTCCTGCGCAAAGTTTTAAATTTTCGTAATAATCACTGTGCACTAAAAAACCATTTTATTGACACTCTATACAATTTTTGTCATCACAACGAGAGTTGCCTTAAAAAATAAATTTTTTGTAATCGATATTGCTATGTTGACTGAAGTTGACAACTTTCAGCTTGAGTTCATGCAATGTATTTTTAGAAAAATATTATCATTTGAAAATATTTTTTTTTGTTTATAGAGGTAAATGACCAAAGTACCATTGCATCATTGCATAATAGGCAACTAAACCTTTTTGAAAAGCAAACAATTTTGTCAATCATGTCATGAAATATTTGAAAGTTTAAAAATAGCGATGCCGCTTCTGCTATTCTGAAACAAACACTTTCGTCTGGTAAAACTGTTTTTTTTTGTGTCTGCCTAAATTAAACAAAATAAAATTTTTTCATCCAAAAAACAGAACTCTTTTCAGTTGAACAGCCTAGGATTAAAGTTATCTTTTTATTAAAATTACAAAATTTCCTGTGTATAACACTAGATGAAAGCTAGTTTCCGCTGTATACTTTTTCTCAACTGTTTCTTACGTAAGATTGTTAAATGCTGCCGTTCTACACTTTTATAACAAAAAGTGGAATCGTCTTTCAAAAGTTTTATTGAAATAGTTTTTTTCTATTAAATATGTTGTAAGTTCAAATTAGCCAAAACTGAGGCATCTTCTTTTTCTGCTTTAATGAATTCTTGTCTAATTCCGAATTCTAACCAAAAAGACCTAAATCTCTTGAGGATTGAACCTTTTTTAATAGAAAAAACAAAGAACATCGAAAAAAAGAACCCGAAGGAAACAAAACCGGAAAAATTCTATCCTAAGTTGGCCTTCTGGGATGTCTTGAATAAGTAGAGAATTTGTATTGAATTGCTCTTATTTCTATTTTCAACTAGAATCAGTTAACTTTAGTACCAATTGGAGAAAGAACACTCGAGCCTATGCATGTAACATGCACAATGCAAAGAGTGTTTTTAGAACGCAGACACAAAACGTAAAAGAATGCAGAAAAGATTTTTAAATGGAGAAATTAAAGTAAAAATAAAAGGACAGAATTAGTACGAAAAGGTAAATATTTGGAGACCATTTTGTTTTTTTTTATTGCACTTAAAGAACTAGAGTGACTATCAAATTTTTCGGAAACTGTGTAGGATATGAGAATGCTCAGTCAGACCCGTAATTTTGAATACCGTAATTTTGAATATTGAATTTTCTTTAAAAAAACTCTTTTTCAATCTGACTGACACAAGAACGAAATCTTTGCAATTTTGATTGTAGTTCACTGTATATGGAAAACGAATGACGTAAATTGTTTCATAGTACACCATGAAAGTGTTATCTGTTAAAAAGGGTAGATAGCTTTGTTTTTATATCCAGTTTTGTTCAAAGATTTCTCCAGGCTTTGAGTTCTCCACAAATCTGCAATGTTATCATCATTTTTGTCTAACTCCACAAGTTCGTGCTCTAAATTTAGCTTAACACCGAAAATTTATTCCATTTCAGCGTCTAGATGAAGAACTAGCGAAGCCAAAGTTCAAAAAATTAAAATGACACAAGGAGATTGAATTTCAAGAGAGTGACGGTAAACAGCTGACGTTTGTTGGAGGTCAAGAAATAATGACGAGAAAATTTTTAAGTTTGAAATTATGATCAATCAGGAGCACTTTTATCCTGCACTTCGAAGAAAGTTGGTCAAAAAATTGAAAGTGTCCTTACTTAGAGAACGACTAAAACGGTACTTTCCCAGTCAAACTATCTGAAAAAAATTAAAACCTTCATTTTGAGGACCAATAAATGAGCTAAAAACAAAAGTTAGTCGCGCCATTACCCGAAAATTTAGTAAACTCAAAAATTCAGTAAAGAAATTGATGTTTTTCAACAGATATACGGTGTAAGATTTATAACCAATTGTTGCAAAACTGTGTTGCCTATTATGGATTTTACTGTAAGTATACTACCCAAGATAGAATTCCCTAAAGAGTCGCGATATGAGGCTACGGCGTAACTCGGCAAGGACGCATAAAGTGATCCACATCAAAATAAATGAGATGGATTTCAACTTGAATTTACCACAACAACACACAAAAATAAAAGATAAATGATAGCAAACTGATAGAAGACACGAAAAACAAATATCGGTTTTGCTCATGCCAACCTTCATTAGGTTCTCGACACTTCCATTTAACCTTGGATACTTTTTATTGTAGTTTTTTATCCAGTGAAAGCATTTAACAAATTTAATAATGAAATGGCATTGTATTTATTCAAATTTGTCAAAAGTTCCTATATTCTGAGCCAGAGACCTCTCAAAAAAACTTTTGTTCCATAGCACTAACCCTTAAAATGAATTTTATGTTTGGGCTGTTTTATTCCCTGGGCTGTTTCCCTCTGTGTCGATATTTAAATTTTTGGGGTATGGGAGGACGGCTCAACAACCGAAATTTAATTTTAAATGATTTAATACGCAAACAGACCTTTTCTTTAATCTCATGAACAATAGTTTTTAAATGCTTTGGTCTGCTTGAAGAACTTTTCAACAATTACTTCGGCCGATTTCTTTATTTCCTCTAATTTTTCATTTGCAGGAGCCGAAATTCTCTCTCGATTATCTTTGCTGCTATCAAGCTCTAAAAAATTCATAAACCTATCAGGATTATCAAATGCCTTTCCAATGTTTCAGACATTGGCACTGTTTGCTTTTTCTTAGTCGCTGAGATATTTGCATTGAATTGGGTTTTGACGGGAAAGCCTATAGGGTCCAGAAAAGGTAGCTTACCGTAGCATTGCGCTGGCTACCGGTGCTGCAGGCGTTAAAATTTCACACATTTCCTTGATTTTTTTCAATTATATTTCGAGTGGCCTATTTTCCAAAAAAATGTTAGAAGTTTCGTCGTCTATTAAAGTAATTGCGCCACCTGTTTGTGTCAATGCTTTTAACTTTCATATGTGGGGCAAATCCAGGCAGTGGAAGGCTTTTTAATTCTCTTAAAAAATTTTCATGATCTTCTGGTGCCCACATTTATTTATTTTGATGAAATGGTCAACTAAAATTTGGCAGCCATAATTCTGATCTGAGGATGCAAAATTTAAAAATTAATTCTTAAGTTGAGTTTGTTATTCAATTATTTTCTAATTGCTCTATTGCTTACTAGATGAGATTGCAAGTTAGCTAATGATTGTAATTCTGTATTTAGTAATTTGACGTTTAGTTTCAGTTTCCTGACAATCAATAATAACTATTTCAACGAAAAAAAATTGAAATGAAATGAATCATGTGTGAAAATGCGGTATTCACCTCCTCTTTCCTTTTACCCTGTTCTTAATTTCTAGTAAGGGATGGTTACGTAAAAAACTAAAGGAGCAAAACAGATGCTATGAAAATTATAAAAGTCGTAAAAGTCATAAATTTTACTCAAAACTTCCCTACTCTTGTATAGTTTGTACTAAAGATATAAACCCGCGCAATTTGTTTGCTCTATCAGTTTAATTTGGTTAAATCATCTGTATTTTTCACCAATTTGGGCTCAGTTTTATCGCACTTTGATTGGTATGGATCATCAACAATGGTTGATTTTTCCAGTAAACGTCATTGGATCTGAAATTGCAGATTTAAAAGTTTTGCCGCTTTATAAGATTGCTGAGCTCACCAGCTGAGCACAACTTCATTGGGCTTGTAAATTTTTTGTAATATTGTATTTTGTGAGAGTAGAACAATACCTACCCAAGATATTTGCAAGGATTCTCTATAAAAGTTAGTCTTGATCATTTTGGATCTTGGATTGCCCTTATTTTTTGTTATTTCCCTTAGGTCCTCTGAAAAATTCTCAATTTCAAAGAGGAAAAAAATCACAATTTAATTTATCAACTTTTTCAATATGAATTCTTATGAATTAAAACTCTTTTCATTTGAATGAAACTTTAGTGTAAAGTTATATAAAAATTTGTTTTTCGCACCAAAATCTCGATCAAGTATCGTTTTTCTCAAGAACTTTTGATGTCCAATAATCAATAATTTCTTTGGTTTGAAGAAAAGCAACAAAAACTTGCTTTTATTACAACTGTAGCTTGCACGGTGGTTGAGAGCTAAATCGTATATCATCAAAGCAGACAACAATTAATTGTGTCTCTTACCTGGTAACATCTCGAGTTTTTGTATTGAAAATGAGGCTCCGTTTGATAGACTCCACCCCACTGCTCACCACCCAGTAAGTCAGTTCGTAGTAGGTCAGGAAGTGCATCTCTAAATAGTCAAATACTCAGTTATATTTTTTCCGACCCAATTTAGTGGGGGAGGAACTATATAACCAAATGGTTTTTTTTGTTCAGTCAATTTTGGCCGATCGATATAATCAATGAAGAGAATTGTGCGTGGTATCATTAGAAAGCTCGTATGTTAAAAAATGGTATGTTAAAATTAAAATTGTTAACACTAGTGTTTTTGGTATTGTCTTTAAAGATGAAGTAGGGTTGCTGCATTGTTCAATGCAAGTTTTGGCCAGAATTTATGCTAAATTTTTCAAAAATCAGTTTTTTCCTCAAAATGGGACCAAATATGCTTTTTTAGCCTATTTTCTTTGAATTTGCTGAAAATAGACACCTAAAAACTGCGGAAATGTATTTTGTAGGCTTAAAGAGGGAGTTAGTTTTACTTCCTCTGGCTTTAAGAGTTTTCCGGAGTTTTAATTTTGCCAGTTTCTTGCAAAATTAAAATCTGTAGTTATACAAAATGCATTATTTATTTTGATGTGCTGAAAAAATTTGTTTAGAAATTAGGCTATTCCGCAACCATTTGAACAAATAAGTGTTTTGGCAGACACGTAGCGAAATCGAGGCTGGTTTTGATCTCACCATGGATCTTTACAACAAAATTTTTTTGGGGTGCGGACCCAAGACCAACTTTGGGCCAGTCCGAACAGACCCAGGACCTGGGCCAGACCAAACAGAGCCAAGGCTGACACTGGGCCAGACGGGGCAGACCCAAGACCCACCTTAGGCCATTCTGAACTGAATTAAGTGCTGGGCAAGACCAAACAGGCCCAAGGCCGACCCTGGGTCAGACTGAACAGACTTTGGATACCCGTTGCCAGACCAAATTAAAAACGTAGAATTAACTTGAGAGAGTGATTATTTGTGCGTTTCAATTTTTAGCCCCAAAAGTTTTTAGGCCCAACTTATACAGTTTTGACTGTTTTTTAACGAAAAAATCGTCCAGTTCAAGAACCTTAGAGTATTCAGTAATCGATAATCAGCGTATGTTAATCATTTCCATTTATGGTAAAGATCGGCTGTCACTTACACAATTGGTCATCTCCGGTCTCAATTATTTTTCGCAGAGGCTACAGTATTCAGCTGGGTTTTTGCGTTTTTATCGGTTCAAATATTTGATTTGCTGCTGGTTTTATTAATATTAGCTCTCCAATGAGGTCAACAGACTAAATTTTTTTGGGATTGAACCAGAAATTTGGTTTAGACCAGACCGAATTTTGGGTATGGGCCAATTTGAACAGATCGGCGATTGGGTATGAGCCAAACCAAACAGACTGGTTACTGTTTTTGGGCCAGACCAAACAGACAAAAGACCGGGCATGGGCCAGATTAAACATACCCAATTCAGGTACGGGCCAGACAGAACAGACCGCCGACGGGGTATGGGCCAGACGGAACAAACTCAATTCAGCCGTAGACCAGACAGAACAGACGGACAACGGGGTATCGGTCAGACCGAAAAGACTGAATTGAGGTATGGGACCGAAGAGATCCGAACGGGCCAGACGGAGCAGCGTGACCAAAAAATTGTTCAGGCTATGAGCTCTGTCCGTGACCGATGTTCGTCTGGTCCATACCTGTCTTGGGTCGAGGACGTCATACTGGTAAGCTTGGATCCAAAACCATCAGACATGGCCGATTGAGAGAAGAGCTCAAAACAAAGACCATTAACCTTGAAAAATGGTTCAATTGTTTGATTTAATAAAATCCAATAAAAGACTGGGGCTCAGACGTTTAAATTGTAATTTGATGTCGGTCGATTTATTAGCATCCTTTATAAGGCCGTTCTGCATCCTCCTCAAGAGGTACACTTCTAAATTTAGATATAAGCTTTGTTTCTTTTGTTTTTTTTCCCGATTGCAGCATGAGAAAATTTCCTCTCGAAATTACATAAACTGTCTGTTAAGATCGAAATTGAGTTTTGTACAGGCAGTGCTTTGAATTGTGGAAAGATCGCGGTCCATGAATATCTTCTATGTAAAGACATTAGTTGACCAATATTCAGTATAAAAAGACAAAAAATTGGTTCTTTGTCTGTGTGTGTGTGTGTGTGTGTGTGTGTGCGCGCGCATATGTGTGTGTGTGTGTGTGTGTGTGTGTGTGTGTGTGTGTGTGTGTGTGTGTGTGTGTGTGTGTGTGTGTTGTGTGAAAGATTACCGTCAAACTCCTCAGTATTGAATGCGGCGTCCGGCCTGAGTGGGCATAGTTTATCGTCTAGCGCCTCATCCGACTTTATTTCACATTCGCTCTGAACTATTTCACTCTGTGACTTGTTATAAGTCATGACGAACTTCTCAATGTAGGGCCCCGCCCTCGATGTCAACCACAAAACTAACTCGTCATCATGTGGCAGAACTGTTAAATAATAAATTTTCATTAATACACGTAATGTTCGTAGTCATTCTATGATACAAAAATTTGTAAGCTACCAATCAGAAATTATTGGCACTTTTCCACTAAAGTTTTCTAAGCTACTGCAACATTTCCATCTTCGAAGTTCATGCCAAAATCAACCTCCCGTCCCAGGAAAAGATCTTGCAATGGTGCCACAGTTACTTTTAGGGTAAGAATGGATGTGGATGGTGAGATCTTGTATTAGAAGCAACCACTTAGTTACAGTAATCACTGTATAGTATAGCACAATTGAACATATCACAGAAGTAAGCCAGGGATCAGAGGTATTTATTGAAAAATTGATTTCTATTGGCAAATCTATTTGAAAATTCCCATATATCGAAAAAATTAAATACTCAAATTGCATTATTTACTTTCTAATACATAAATTTTGCGAAAATAACCAGTGTTCGAGTGTAGCGTTTCAATTTTCGAATAAGCCAAACATTAGATGACTTATTGCTTTCAAAGAAAAAAAATGTTTATAAAGCACATGAACGAACTGAACAAATGATCATTTTACATGAATTAAAACAGTGATCAGTGCCTCCAAACGTACGCTGATGCAGAAACTAAAAACTTTATAAAGCTCCACAACAGCATGATAGACTAAAAATGAAAACTGAACCCTCCAATTCAAACCCTTCAAGTTTTTCAAACCCACAACGGTGCCCTTGACAGCTCTTTTTGGCAAATACGTCAATAATGAAAGTACCTGAACAACAAAATTGCTAATCATATGGCTCCTTATATGTAGCCAGCGCCAAAACAATTTTAACTAATTAGGAGTTTTTAAAAATTGAACGAGAAAAGCTATAAAAACATTTAAGGGAAGGAATGATTTCGCTACTTTACTGCAAAACCGTTCAGCTTTGAAATCTTTTAACCAATCCGCATTCCCCAATTTTTGTTAAAAAATTTAAAAGTTGCAAAAAATTTCAACCATGCTCCTAGAAATCATAAACAAAAAACAATGAGTTAATAAAGCAAAAGAATTATTACTTATTTTTTCACGAAATATTTCTTCTGATGTGAAATTTTAAGAAACTTAAACCCTGCAAAAACTGAATCTCAAAACTGTTCAACCAGGTAAATTCCGGTTAAAAACTATGTTTTGTGTTTATTTTTATTTCTAACACAAGAAAACTTTAAATGAACAGAAACGACTGTCCGAAACATATTATGAATCGAATTTAAATAATTTGTGCTGAATTTGATAATTGTTGCCCACTTTGAGTTTGCTAGATCAATCGCCATTTCTTAAATCAGACTTCGTAAGGGTTAATCGTTGTGCTCGTAATCTGTATTTAGTGTGCCAAGATGTATGGTTATAAAAAAATGTTTAAGATACAGAGAAAAAGGTGTCTTAATCAGCTCTGAATCGGAAAATGAAAAGTTTATAGATGAATGTTACTATAAAAATTTGGAAAATATTTGGAAAAGACTCAGAAGAGATATTTAATAAAACAAAATTTGCTATGTAAAAACCTTATCAAAAAATAACTGCACCAAAACAATATAGAAAACGAAACCTCCGAATGGGAGTTTATATGAATGGCTATGCCTGCAAATATCGACATTGTTGGGATAAAGCTTTCTCATAACTCAAAATAAATGCAATATAATAGCGATTGATTTGTGATCCGCAGCAAGTTAAGTTTAATTCAAAGAAAGATTGTAAGTAGTCCATCAGTTTCTCTATAATCAAACAATTCTAGTCTGCTGTTTATGAATATGAGGAATGGCATTCCTCATATTCATAAACAGCAGACTAGAATTGTTTGATTATAGAGAAACTGATGGACTACTTACAATCTTTCTTTGAATTAAACTTAACTTGCTGCGGATCACAAATCAATCGCTATTATATTGCATTTATTTTGAGTTATGAGAAAACTTTATCCCAACAATGTCGGTATTTGCGGGCATAGCCATTCATCTCAAAGTTTTTTTCAAAAAAAAAATTAACCAAAAACTCGTTATGAAATAAGTTTATAATCTTTTCACTCCGATTCACTTAAAGGCCTTGACTTTTACCCCCTTTATATTAAACAAAATATTTTTATCCACTTATTCACCGCCAAAGTGGTATAGCACGAAAATTTTTTTTATCTACATCGGCAACTGAATGGGCAAGTAGCAAAAGCTGAAACTGCAAGATAACAGAAAACACAGAAATGACAATTACCAATAGGACAACTTTCAGCAGCATTCTTTTGGAGACAGTGTTGATTTTTTGTCAAAACAATCGTAATTTTGAGCCTTAGACCAAAAATGAACCATTTTTCAGAAAATTTTATTTAACAAAAATTAAATACTTGTTGAAAGGTTGTTGTACTCGGAACAACAAATTGTTACTTTTGAATTGAGACAATCCAAGCTAAGAATTCAAACTTTTCCATAACAAATAATAAAGAACGAAGCACAAAGCATAGCAAAATTTAACAGTGCCTCTAAGAGCTGATTTGATGATAACCCGATTGATATTCTTAAGAGCAGCTATGCTATGAAGCATTAACAGTGTTTCCCGCTAACAGTCTCAGCATATTGGTCTGTTCAATCCCAGTGAACTACCATAACAACCAATGGCGAAACAGTTTTTCGTAATTCAGTAAAAAAAGCGCAGTTCCAAAACTCCGATGGTTTGCAAAACATATAAACAAGACACAACACAAACGACCTACAAGCCTTCAAAAACAGAAACAGAAAAATTGGCAATATCCATGAACACATTAATGTCAGTCACCTTCACCCTGTTACATCTCAATCGAAGTTTGAAATTTTCCTCATAACCTCTTTGCTTTTTCCTTTCTGGGTGGGATATCACGAACAAGGCTTTTTTGCATTTCAATCCGTAGGGAACGGGATTGGTTTAGCAACGGAAACTTGATAAAGTTTGATTGCGAACATAACAAAAGCTCATCTATGTTTTCAATGAGAAAGCTGTCTGATTACTGTTGATTGATTACATAATTATTCGTTCAAATATGACTTTAGAAAATTTTCCATCTTCCTTTTTTTTGGAACTGGAATGAGTTTATTGGAATAAATTATCACTTCCAACAATCTGTTCTGCGGAAATAGTGGCCACTACGGGGAGTTTCCAATGCGGGGACAACCTCAAAATCTGTTAAAATTTTATGGAGCCTGCACTCTACAGCAATGGCTGGCCAGGAAACACATTTTTCTTACTGACCTCAATGATAAAACGTTTTATCTGTGCGGTTTCATAGGATCTTAAGGGTTTCTTGGCACACAATTCTTCAGATTTAAACACCAGACGGTTGTTTCAGAATCCAGATTTACGTCTCAGAGGATTTCGGCAATCCACCAGCAGATTTCAAGAAAAATTGTGAGATCATTGAAATGATTCCAACAAAACTTCAAATATTTGCCTATATAATCTGATTTTTTCCTGATATTATTTACTGATATTTTAAATATTGAATGATATTTAAATATGATATCAAAGCATCCTTGAGATCGCATGTTCGAGCAGTTAGCCTAAAAGCAACCTAAAGCAACGTCGATTCTTTTCTTTCAATTAGTTTCAACTGCCCTATTAGCGATTAGCTACGATTAATAACTCTCTGACAGTTATTTTTTATCCCCGGGTTGACCACCATAAAGGAAAATTACCAATCATAAAACGCCATATATGGAATAATAAATACATTCATTTTCGTAATATAGCGCTGAAAGTGTGTATAAATTTTTTAATAGAAAATTAGTTTCCATAAAAGGAATCCTATAAGGTTCTTTACTAACCATAGCAAGAACATAAACGGTTTTTGTATGGCTTTGATGGACCATATAAGTTCTTTGTCCGTTCTATGTGGTCAACCCGTGTCTCTTTTGTATCTATAAATTGTCGAACACTAAAAGGCAATTGTTACGCGGTAAATGAAAGAATAATTTTAGCCAATCAGAATCGAGTATTTAAAGACGGATTTAAATGCGTATAAAACGTTCTAATATACGTAGAAAGTTCCGAAAAAGTTCATTTAACCTAATTTTAAGTAAAAATAACCACTATATGTATCGATTAAGCTGGTTTTCGGCTTAATATTTTTAGGTTTTCTAGACAATTGTCGATTGAATACGAACTGATTTTGATGTCAATGACATCAGACGAAAAAACCTGTTAAATGAACAACAAAAAATCGTGCCGTCTAAGTTCCACTTGTTGCTATGATCATCGTTAATGCTTGTACGTTTTACAGCTATTACGTTACTTGATGCTTACACGTTGTTGGTTTGCACGTTTTGGAGCTTATAGACTGACTATAGCAAATTGAATTCACATTCGAACTACGGTTATATTTACTGAGTTTATTTGCTGCCGCGCCCATCTAAATCGAATCGTAACTATCACCCTGCAACCGAGGTTGATGACCGTATGTATGGACTGACATCAGAACAGAGTGAATTGAGAAGAGCTGTTTCTAAGTTCGCACAAGAAGAATTAGCCCCTCACGCTGAGAGGGTTGACAAAGACGACAAATTCGATGACCTACGCAATTTCCGGAAAAAACTGGGAAGTCTTGGACTTCATGGAATTACTGCTCCGGAGAAATACGGGGTGGATGGACGACCGTACCTCCCGGGATGCATTTCAGTCCTGTCCTATTTGGAGAAACGACTCATGGTCCTCAGGGACGGCAAAACATTCCTTGGGTACCCGCAATCCACCGACCAATTTCCGAATCTGTTGAGCAAGACGAAAGAGAGGATCTACGTTGGGTCCAAGTTTGGCGATATTGATAGAGCATTGATATTGATGGACAAATGCCGGCAGACAAAAATTGAAGGAGGCAGTAATGGTTTGATTAACTTTCTTCAACATAACGAGATCGGAAGAGATGCAGGCAATCACATTGATGCGGATCCAATGCAACAAACTGTAAGACAAAACCAAACAATTTTTGCAGTAAATTCATAATTCACAAAAAAATTAGACGGCAAGGAACCCAACCCTTGATTCTCACCTTGCATGGGGCCTAAAGTTAAACTTTTCTTGGTAGAAATTATTGGCAAGGGGCCCAGGCCCACATAATTTTTGAGACCAAAAATTCGAGAAAATTGATACAGTCGGTTCGTATATCAAAAAAAACTTCTGATATAGAGAAAATTGATAGAAAAAAAATGTTAAATTGTTCAATTTTGAAAAATTTTGGTCAATTTTGAGGCAATTCTAAAAAATTTTAGAAAATCAAAACCGAATATTGATAAACGTATTTTTGAGTTTAAAACCGTCCAGTTTACTGGATTACAGTTCCGTAATCAAGAATTTGAAAAAAAAATTGACCAAAATTTGGAAAAAAATGGACAAGTGCATAAAATTTTGACAAATTTGTCAAAAAATCATTTTTCCAGCAAGAAGTTTTGTAAATTGAGTGAAACTCAATTAACACAAAAAAGTTGTGAAAATTTTCACAACCTCCGGCCAACAAAAAAAATATATCGAATTCACATAATTCTTCTCGTCAATCGTTTATAAACCGTTTTGCCCGCGTCCTTTTCGTCCTTTCGCTCTTTAGTTTTCCGTGTTACAATTTTTTTTCTCAATAACGTCGCTCTCCCAAAATTTTGCTTTCCGTTTTCTTCAGCTACTTTTCCAGATTTCAGTGTAGTATGTCACATGTGCGAAGTATGTTGTTGTTTTTGCTGTAGTATGTTGAGTATGCTAGTATGCTGGTTTTGTTGTTTAGGTCTTATAGCTTTCTAGGGTGTGACTTAAGTTTATTCTCGAGTTACGGCTGGATTGTCCTTCGACTTTTCAACTTTACTAATTTACTAGCCTTCCTGTTGTAGTATATTGATTTTGCTGCTTTATGTTTGTGTGTACTTGTATGATTGCTAGTTGGTTTGGTCTTGTTGTCTTCTAGGGTGTGACTTAAGTTTATTCTCGAGTTACGGCTGGGTTGTTTCTTGACTTTTCCAACTATCTTAGTCTACAATTACACTATTGTAGTTTATTCAATTTTGCTGTAGTTTGTTTAATACCGTTAGTATGCTGATTGTTTGTTTTGGTTTGGGTTTTGCTAGGATGTGACTTAAGTTTGTTCTGGAGTTACGGCTAGTAAATTTCTTGACCTTTGCATCCTTTTAGTGTACTACTGCATTGCCGTAAATTAATTTGTCGTTAAATTTGTCGTTATAGACCCATTATGAACTATGATAGATTGTCTTGCAGTAGCTTCTCTTTTTCTTCCTAGGGTGTAACTTAAGTTTGTTCTGGAGTTACGGCTAGGTTGTTTGGTTGAGTTTTTTGCTGCGGTCTGCTAACATAGTTCCTCCCGCCCGTTCTTTCCCACCGTCCCGTTTCGTTGTGTTGCGCGTTTTTCGCTCGCTTTCCCGCACGTCCCGTTTCCGTTCCGTCGCGCACTGCTCGCTCGCCTTCTCGTCTTTCCCGTTTCCGTTGCGTCGCGCATTGCTCGCTCGACTTCCCGTGCGCCACGTTTCCGTTTCGTTGAGCGCTGCTCGCTCGTCTTCCCGTGTGTCTTTTGTCTCCCTCCGCGTTGAGCGCATAGCGTTCAGCGCTCCACTCCTCTTTTTGTCGGGCACCGTGTGCTCGACGATCTTTTCTGCTCTTTGGGTGGTTTGTTTTACAGACTGTCTACTGTCTGTGGCGTCTTTTGCGTTGGTTGTGTTTTTGCGTGGATTTGTTTCTTTTTGGAGTTTGTATAATAGATAACCGTGTGCAGTGGTATTTTTGCTGGTATTTGGAAATAATAACATCGTGATGTCTAATAGTCTTGATCAAAAAGCCAAAAAGTTGTACGCTGCCAGGTCAAAGCGTGAGGCTGAATTGCATGCTATACATGAAGATATTCTTCATTGTATAAATAGTCGAAGTAGGCGAGTGAAAGTTGAACGCCTAGTAACAAAGTGCAAGGAAGCGTTTATGACTGTTGTAGACAAAAATGAGCACCTGATTGCATTTGCTGGAAAAACGGAGGATCCAAGTGCACTTGTTCCTTCATTAGAGTCTTATTTGGAGGCAATGACAACTATGAACGACAAGATGATCGCTTCAGCACGAAACTACATCAGTTCTGCTGATGATAAAATGAGTGAGTTCCAGGAACCAAGGGCTTCCATTCTTTCTAGAATTCCCTCAATTATGACCTCGTCAAAACATCTAGTCTGCGTAAACATGATTACGTAATTGCTAAGATGAAGCGTAAAGAAATTGAAAAACAGAATGAGGCAGCCATTCGCCTTGCTAAACAGAAAAAGCAAATGGAATTAGATGAACTGGAGGAAAACAACAGGAAACGGTTGGCAGAGGCAACTTTGCAAGAATTTGAATTGCTGGACGCCGTTTCTAAAGGCAGCCAATCTGAAACAACTGCAAGTGCTAGGAGCTCAATCAAAAGTGAAAAGGCTGTCCAAGACTGGATCAACACCTCACTTGCTTTAAGTTTTCACAATGAGGAGAAAACTAGTGGACCAGAGGTTATGATTTACCCTCCAGAATGCCCTATTCACAATAACGGCGAAACAGTGGAAGATCACAACACTGATATTTCAAGGCATTCCATTCCAAAAAATTGTCGAGGCAATTAATTCTTAAGCATTGAGACCTTGCAGCAACTCGACCCCTATTATACCCCACCTGAAAATTTTTTGGCTGCTGCTAACACACATGCGTTGTACCAGGCGCACCTTAGGGCAAAAATGCATCAAACAGGCCAGCAAGGCGTGGCGCTCTCAAGCATAGCTAACCAAGGAAATGGGGATAGTCAGCCGCCTTCTGTACACGCCCCAGGGGCTTCTTTACCGCCCATTCAAGAGCCCGTCCGACCACAAATAAACCAAAATAGTTCGTCCGATCTTTTTCCACACGCACAGCTTAAAATTTCAGAATCCAGGGGACCTGAAACATCAAGTCTACCCAAGAAAAATTTGGCGCAGCATAAATGCTCAGGACATCAAATTAGTTTTGTCCCCCAAGCACCAAACGCCACTCTTCCTCCTTTTCCGACAACAAATCATCCAGCCCCCGCAATAATCGTTCACAAAAGCACCCCACCAAGTCCAAACACACAACGGAACAACTCCGAACCCGCTCGTCCTAATGACTTTCCAATTCCGAACCCAGTCTTCGCATCTAACCTCACTGCTCCCATCCCACACGCCTCTTTGGTTAATCAGCCTCTTGTCAAACCTTCTCAAAACAATACGAACCATGTACACAAAGTCGTACGTTCTGTTGCTCCTCCTGAAAATATGCCTAATATCCCTCTTGGCCAAAACTTTGTCCCAAATATGAGTCATTGGCGGTTTCCACAGCAAAGACCATCAATAGTCAACCAAGACATTAATACCGTAAATAATGTTGCTCCAAATGTACTGGCACACATCGCACCATCAGTTACGAATTTTCCACAACAAATATATCCGAATTCACCCCTTTTGATTGATATGCAATCACCATCAAGCGCACAACAGGTAAACCCGACCGCAACTACTAGTAATGTTGTATCTGGTAAGGCGACTCCGGTTTTTCAGCCAATAAACCCTTATGTTGGGCCCACACCGTTGAGTTGGAGTGGTCCGCAGGTGTCTGCGCCCGCCCTTCAATAGCAGACAATGCGTCATTGATTAGGGAGTTGGCTGATGCAATAAACAGCAAGAAAAATGACCCCTTGCCAGAATGGAAACTTGCTCAGTATAATGGCGTTCCATTACAATGGCACGAGTGGTATGGTCAATTCAAAAGCGCGATTGACTCCCAATCGCTCCCTGATGACGTTAAATTGACATACCTTAAGACACTCGTCACTGGTAAAGCAAAGATTGCAATAGCCGAGTTTGCTTACTGTGGTTTAATGTACAAGGATGCACTAAGGACTTTAGAACGTAAATTTGGCCAGCTACAGGCAATCGTAAGTGCACACTTGGATAAACTAAGCAATTTTCCATCTCCTAAAATGCATAATAGTGATAACATCATTAACTATTCTGCAGCCATATCCAGCCTCGTTGGGGTTTTCAAGTCACTATCATATGATGCTGACTTGAAGAGCGCTTCCCTATTTAACCAAGCGGTACAGAAATTACCACCAAACATGAAAGAGTCATGGTCGCTCTTTACGGTTGAAAAGCACTGGGTTAAGCCTACATTCCTTGACTTTAACAATTGGCTCAAAGAAAAGGCTGAGGCCCATGATCTTATGAAACAGAGCGCAACCAAGGCAAGGCCTGAAGATAACAGCACTTCAGTAACCAAGACCAAAACAGCCTCAAAAGTGTTTGCATCAAATTCACAACAATGGGAAACAAAGAAGCAAATGCCATCTTCTTTCACAAACACTTACTCTCGCTGTATTGTATGCAACGGTAACCACCGGCTATGGGAGTGTCGAGTTTCCAAGGAAAAGACTCCAACCCACAGAGTGCTAAGTTGGTGGGGGATAATAAACTTTGCTTTTCGTGCTTATAGGACAAGCACACGTTCCGCCAGTGCCCTCAACCAAGAAAGTGCCGAGCAGAGGGGTGCAATAGTTTGCATAACACGTTATTGCATGGAGCAGATAGGGTTTCCCCAACAAAACAGTCAACAAATTCTAATACCACTCAGCCTTCTGGCAACACAGGTCAAAGTAAAGCAACCACTAGTCAACAGTCGTCTAATAAGACCACAACAATGTCATCTGTTGCTGATGATAAGGGGCTCCTTCAGGTAACGGAATTGCTAGACACGGTTTGCACGGTAAAGCCCTAAAGCTAACTGTCAAGGGTATTAATACCGAGGAAGTAGTTGATACTAGGGTTGTTGAAGTTACTGTGAAACCAAGAGAACATGAGGATTTCGAACCATTCATCATCAACCCTTTCGTTAAAGAGAGTCTGAAGGTCGTCTCTGATATAATTAATGTACAGTCCCTGCAAGAGACTTACCCACACTTAGCAGTTCTTGATCCCGTGACATATTCCTATAAAGACATTGAGATGATACTCGGACAACATGCCTATCATGCCATCCGCCCGTTAGAATACTTCTCTGCCGATGAGAAGCGTTCATCCTTTGCCGTACGCTTACCCATAGGTTGGGTCTTAAGCGGTCCGTTACCATCAAGTTCTTGTATAACCTCAACGTGCTTTAAAGTGAATATCGAACATGGCAATGAGTTAGTAAGTCAAGTAAAGTCATGGTACGGCATTGAATCATTCGGGGCAAACAAGCAGGTCGACTCAAGATCTGCAGCAGACACTAGGGCTCGCGAAATCCTTGAAAGTACCACCATACACAATGGCCTGAGATACGATGACGGAATGTTGTCAGACAACACCCAGCTCCCAAATAATTTGGGAGCAGACAACACCCAGCTCCCAAATAATTACTTCTCCTCCCTTGTGCAACTAAAGTCTCTCGAAAAACGATAGGCCAAGGATGAAGACCTTAGGGACAAGTATATTAGTACCATCAAGGAAGATCTAAATAAAGGGCATGTAATTGAGGCTCGGGACGCTCACAAGGTTGAGAACCGGTCCGATAAAGAGTGGTACCTACCCCACCATCCGGTTTTAAACCCGAACAAACTGGGTAAGGTGCGTAGGGTGCTCAATGGAGCAGCAAATTTTCATGATGCCTCACTGAATAAGTCCTTGCTCACTGGCACTGATCTGCTCCAAAACCTTATTTACGTACTTCTTCGCTTCCGACAACATCCATATGCCGTCTCTGCCGACATCGAGGGAATGTTTCTACAGTTCGGCGTTTTACCATCAGATCAACCATCACTTCGCTTTCTGTGGCGGGAGGACCCCACAACTAACGTTGTAGTGTATCAATATACGTGACACATATTTGGGGCTAAAGACTCACCCACATGCGCCAACTATGAACTGCAACGCACTGCGAGAGACAATTCCAAGCTTAACCCCGAAGCTGCAAAAGCCGTCCTTGAAAACTTTTACATGGACGATTAGCTTGACTCAGTGGAGTCTCCTGAGGAAACCATCAATAGATCGAAGGAATTGGTACATCTTCTCCATCTCGGTGGGTTCAAGCTTGCAAAGTTTCAGTAGCAATGTGCCAGATCTAGCTGATCGAATTGATGGTTCTCCTCAATCTACTGAGCCCAAGGTTATTGTTTCATGTCAAGAGGATTCATCGCACGTGCTTGGGCTAAAATGGGACCACACTAATGATGACATTTTAGTGATAAGTCGGGGTACAAGCTGCGCTATCACCAAGTCCCTCACGCAACGCTTGGTCCTAAGTCTTGTCTCGAAAGTCTTTGAACCCATTGGTCTTGTCGCACCGTTTACCGTCGGTGCGCGACTTCTCTTAAAAGACATCTGGCGTGTCACAGGACAACAATGGGATGACGAGCTCCCACAAAACATGGTTCAAAGATTTTTGGTTTGGAGTGCGGACTTACCAAAGCTTGAAAACACCAAAATTCCCCGAAGTTACTTTAGTGAACCCTTTGATAATATAGAGTTGCATAAGTTCGGTGACAGTTCGCAGGATATTTTCAGTGCGGTCGCATTCTTGCGAGCCCGAGTAAAAACAACTACGGGCCAAGAAAAAACAGAGCTTGCGTTTGTTTTGGGGAAAGCACGCGTGGCGCCAATGAAAGTAATGACTGTCCCAAAACTAGAGTTACAATTAGCTCTACTTGCCGCGCGACTGAAAAGGGAAATTACACAAGCACTTACAGTAACTGTTAACCAAGGATTTATGTGAACAGATAGCACGACCGTTCTCCAATGGATTAACTCTAATGAAAAGCAACCAATCTTTGTCGCGAACCGTGTTTGTAAAATTTTGGAGTATGCCAGCGTTGACCAATGGAACCACGTCGCAACTAAGGATAATCCAGCTGACGCTGGCACGCGTGGAATGTCCGCTGAGGTTTTGCAACTAAGCAGTTGGGTCAAGGGTCCACATTTCTTAACTAATTCAAGATTCCCTTTCGTGCCGAACAAAGATGTCATTAATAACATCAAACTTGGCGTCAACCAAGCAGTCACTATAGAAGACACTGTTTCTCTGGCTACATCTGCCAAAAAACAGATAACTCCCGTTCCTTCATTATTTCCGTTCGATAAGTTTAGTTCTTATCAAAAGTATTTGCGCATTGCCGCATACGTTCTCCGGCTTTTGCCGAAACATGCCGGCTACCGTAACCCCGATGGTAGCATTACTGACCCTACTGAGCTTCATCTGCAGTACTTGGTGCAAGGAGAGTCTTTTGAAACCGAAAGAAAAGATCTTCTTGACAATAAATCTGCTATACTGAGTAGCCGAATTGCTCCACATTCACCGTTCCTTAGTCCAAATGGGCTAATCCGTTCCTCGGGTCGCATCAAGCGGTTAATGGAAGTTGGGCTTATTGTAAAGTCCTTGAACACACGCACGTAAAGTGTTATCATCAAGGCATTGAAGATCATTTGTGCAGGAACATTATACAGTACTGAAACTAAGATCATCTTTGCGTTCCATCAAAGCACAGTGCCTGAGATGCCGAGAATTCCATGCCGTAACTATGCAACCAATCATGTCTGATTTACCTAAGGAGAGACTTGCTTACCAGTCTCCTCCCTTCACGAACACTAGCGTTGACTACTTTGGTCCATTCTATGTTACTGTCCGCCGTACTACTGAGAAAAGGTGGGGCTTCCTTTTCACCTGTCTCACTACTCGCGCTGTCCATGTCGAGATAGTTACATCCATGGATACAAGTTCTTGTGTTATGGGAGTTGAGCGGTTTGTGTCACGAAGGGGTACACCTGCCATGATTTGGTCAGACAATGGTACTAACTTTATTGGAGCGGAGAAAGAACTCAGAGAAAGTATTTAAAAGTGGAACGTTGTCAACATTGCAGCTGAGTTCGCTCACAAAGGCGTAAAGTGGAGTTTCAATCCACCCAGCGCACCATACCAAGGGGGTATCTGGGAGAGGTTGGTACGCAGCTTCAAACGCGTGTTGTATACTATTCTTGGGACGCGTCGCCTCACGGATGAGGTACTGTATACTACCTTTTGTCTCGTGGAGAACGCTCTCAATTCGCGTCCTTTAACACCCGTAAGCGCTGATCCGTGCGATTTGAACGCTTTAACGCCCAACCACTTTCTTTTAGAAGAACACTCTACCGGTATTCCGTCTGTTGTCGGCAATATTGAGTTCGACCATCTTAAACGTTACGCCCGTGCGCAGTCGTACGCTAATGCGATCTGGTCCCGTTGGATCAGAGAGTACGTACCGACGCTGAACCGACGCTCTAATTGGCAGACGCCTGCCGAGCAACGCCTTAAGACCGGTGATTTGGTTTGGATAGTTGAGGAAACCAACCCTAGGGGTTACTAACCAACCGCTCGGGTTGTGGAACTCCGTTACGGCTCCGATAGTGTCGCGAGCTCCGCCGTTTTACGTACGTCGACCGGTTCACTTGTCCGCCCGCTTGTAAAACTTGTACCAGTTTTCCCAACATCTTCTTCCGGGCCGGAGGATGTTACGCAGTAAACGAATGAATAATTTTAGCCAATCAGAATCGAGTATTTAAATACGAATTTAAATGCGTATATAACGTTCTAATATACGTAGAAAGTTCCGAAAAAGTTCATTTAATCTAATTTTAAGTAAAAATAACCACTATATGTATCGATTAAGCTGGTTTTCGGCTTAATATTTTTAGGTTTTCTAGACAATTGTCGATTGAATACGAACTGATTTTGATGTCAATGACATCAGACGAAAAACCTGTTAAATGAACAACAAAAAATCGTGCCGTCTAAGTTCCACTTGTTGCTATGATCATCGTTAATGCTTGTACGTTTTACAGCTATTACGTTACTTGATGCTTACACGTTGTTGGTTTGTAGGTTTTGGAGCTTATAGACTGACTATAGCGAATTGAATTCACATTCGAACTACAGTTTTATTTACTGAGTTTATAGCAATAATTCAGAGATGAAAATCGGCAAGTAACGACTGAGCTGTGAAAATTAATTTTTCCAGACCTCAGTCCTTTCACCCAATTTTGATCGGTAATAATGTAGCAATTATTCTTCAGATAGGACCTTTGTATCTTTGATTTGCATCATCAGAGTGATAAGGTAGAGGTTAAATGACAATAAGTGTTAATAAATAGTTGGTAAATTGTTGTAGGTTAAAAGAACGAGACTGAAAGAAAAAGACACCAAAAGTTTGGATTAATCATAAAACTATTGCATAAATTTCAGTATTTGCATGAATTTACACAGAAATTGAAATTCTTTTTAGATTTTGACGACTTGTAGCAATAAAAGTTGTTTTTCATATATTAGTATATATTCCGTAGATTCGAGTGTGAGAGATGGACCAAATTGAATGGACTTCCCGTTTTTCATCAACCTGCTCTATGCAAAAATTGGTTGGACCTTGTAGTATTATTATCAGACTCCTGTGTTTCATATTTGAGAATCATGGCTGGAAATTTTGAGTGAAATTCGTAATCTGTCTTTTTATAAATCACTGTTCGTAATAATCGATCTAAGTCACGATATTGAACTTGTTCACAGTTACTATTTTAGTCTTTAATTAGTGAAACTGATAAGAATCCAGCGAAAGAAAAGCTGAATTAAATTGTTATGAATAAAAACAAACATTGGAAGTATATGGGGGGGGGGGGGGGGCAAAATTTACATCCAAGATCTTGTCAAGTTTAACCATGTTTTTCAATCAAATTTTGTCTCAATTGTCATTTTTTCTAATTGATTTCAAATTTTATCAAAAATCTTAATGCAAGTTTAGGCAAAATGCATCAAATTTTGTTTCATTCAGCATTGAAGTTGAAGAGTGAAGAGATATTCGGTCTTCCTCGTTGTGCCCCTCGCCCACTCCCAATACCATGTGAAGCCACTTAATTCTGATTTTGATATATCTTATGTGGTATAATAGTGATGGAAGTGTGTGTGCTGTGTGTGTGTTTGTGTGTGTTTTTTTTTCAAGTTCATTAAAATCTTGGGTTGCTCAAGGGTTTTGAACATCTCGTTCAGATCTTTTGGGGCATTCCAAGCTTAACCTTTTTTCTCAATTCCTTCTCTTGAGGAATATGCTAGCATTAAAAGTTGCTGAAAACGAAAGTGAGAGGGCAATAATGAAGTGAAAATCTCAAAAATTAAGTTTCACTTCACACCCCATTGAATTTTCATCTCATTTCCGCCGGAAGAAGTGCTCGAGGGGTAATATAATGGAACGCCAGCTATAATGCGCGAGAGTCAGAAAATTATTATTAAATATGTTTGAAAGTAAAATAATGATTTCATACCTCTGGTAATGTTGATGTCGTAGGCGTTAACTGGTATCACCACCGAGACATCCACTCTGTCCGCTTGAAGTCCACTCCTAACTGGCCAGCCTTCCGCCCGGTAGCTGTATCCCATCAGCAAATTCTCCACTTTGTAGTAAGTTGTTCCTCTGCTCACAGCATCGGCTTTTATAGCTCCCTCGGCTCCTAATCATAAACTTGCAATAAAATATTGCTCGCATCAATTGCTCTCAAACGACAGACGGGGGCAATTTAACTGAGAGGGGGGCATAGCTCAGAAATGTTTTATGGGTGCCAAAAAACTACCCCACTGTGGTTCGAACCCTGCCCGCCATGTTGGAAGCCTGACATATTAACCACTCAGCTAGAAAGGCCTATCTCTTTGCGCTTAGAAACCCTTTAAAGAACGAACATTATTTCATAAAGAGAGAAACGTAGATCACTCATAAACGAAGAACTGAAGTGTGAAAAAAGTCACTCAAGAAGTCAAAGAGTATTCAAGAACGAAGGCGCAAAAGCGTCAAGCAAAATTTTGCATAAAAAGACACACTTTTAAAATCAATGCTTCAAACTTCGTTCGAGAGCGATTAATGATAATGAACAATAATAAATTTATTCCAGCAGTCAAATGCAATTTCTGTACATATTTTTAACAGAACACTCAATGACACTCAGATTAGCTGAAGGATTTGATAGTGGGAGAGCACTATTGGGTTCTTGAACCAACCTCCAGTGTCTCATTGCATGGAAGAACAAATAAATTAAGCAGTAATCAGTAGAAAAAAATTGCCGTCTACGGTTTACGACCAACTCATATTTGTGATTGAGCGTGTATTGCGGAAGGAACAAAGATTGCTTAAATGTAATTTCCATCTGAAAACAATTGAAAGCCCCACTGTACACTAAGTGTGTAAGAAAATTCTTTTTTGCTTAGAATAAAGAGATATTTCCCGGTTCGAAATCGAACGGTTATCTCTCAAGATTCTGGCGGATTCTGCCAGATTCTTGCGAGAATATGCATATTCTTGCAAGATTTCTGCCAGAATCTTGCAGGCTAACAATTTTTCTTCCAGAATCTTGCAAGATAACCAATTTTCTGCCAGAATCTTGCAAGATAGCAATTTTTCTGCCAGAATTTTGCAAGATAATCATTTCTCTGTCAGAATCCTCTAATATTTCCATTTTTTCCACAATATCCTACAAGATGAATTGATTAATGCGAATAATTCTGACAGCAAGAGATTTGCGCAAAAGTTTTTCTAAAGTACTTCGAAGCTATAAAAATGTCAAGCCGTGAATAATCACATTTTTTGGGCATCGGCAAGAAAACTGAAGCGTAAGAAGCTGCAATTGAATGAAAGGAAGCTGTTTAAGATGCAAAAAATAATATCACATAATTTTTTCATCAAAAAAGGTAATCTAGACGTGTAGTTATGTATATCTTGATAAGATTGAAGGAAAATAATTTTTAATAGTAATTTTTTTTTGTGTTAACAGTTCTCAAAGGCAGATTTTAATTTGCTTTCTTCAGATAATTCATATTTCCAGATTCAAATATATTGAAATTTATCAGTTTTCATAAGAAACAGGCAACTGATTCTTAAGTAAATTTCTGCTCAAATTGAAATGTGTTGCATGAATGAGAACCAATAAGAGGACAGCTCGACCGGAATGAACTTGCAAGAATCTTGAAGGATAACCATTTTTCAGGCAGATCTTGCAAGCAAGATAACCATTTTTCTGCCAGGACTTACAAGATAGGAAGTTTTTGCAAGATTCTGGCAGAATCTTGCAAGATAACCATCTGTTCTCGACTGGGGTTGTTTTTAGTCCTATGTTTTTAACAGATGAAAGTCATTATTGATGTAGTTTTGCGATTCCTGAGAGCAAATGAAAAATGCTTAAAATAAGAATGTCAAAAAGTCATCATTTCTCTAATTTTGCTCTAGAATTTGCAAAATATTTGAAATTGCTGGTTTTCTCACATAATGCGTGATTTTGTTTTAGTTTGAAAAAGATAGAGCTAACTATTACACACCCTACACAATATCGCCACCTCTAATGCCCATAAAAAGCTGGAAATAATATAATAAAAAAAATGTAATCATTAACAATGTTATGAGGGAACAAACAACACAGTTCTATTAAGATATATGTACAGCGATTTTTTTCGAGAGCTGTCAGGATATTTTCTCGGTTTACCTTGATATTACCAGATCTTATTAATATTCACTAATAAATTTTGATCCTTCAAGTTCTCGGCAAGGTGCTTGGCAAGTTTCAAGACAGATGTCAAAAAGGTCAGGCATTTCTTATCAAGATGTTTCGGAAGTTTCAGTTAACTGGGACGACTCTCCAATAATGATAGATTTCAAAATTTTCAGGTTAAAAAACTATTCAATTTTGTTGCAACTCATGTTCCGTCTAAATGAAACGCATCCTTAACTTTGACTTCAATTTTCATAATTTTCCGATAAATCTATTATTCGGGAAGCTCTGGAATATTTTGCCAAATGATGTTATTCGATGGCTTTGGGTTATGAGAGATTTCAAGCGTCGAACAAGGAGCTTGACTTGAGTTCAGCAGGCTCCTGCCTTGAATAGGAGCTCTCATATTTTTGAATTAACTTAAATATTCTGTTTCAAGTATTCGATTTAGTTAGACATCTTTTTATCTTTTTTTTTATCACATTTGCCTTGATCTACAAACAAAAATGAAATTTCTAAAAGCAAAAAGTGAAAACTATTTTTGTCAAAAAATTGTATAGAGCTGAAGTAATGTAGAAGATAATTTGGTCCGATTTTTTGTTTTCAGTTTAAAAATTATTTTTAAAGATATTATGTGAACTCTTCTTTTCGATACGGAGAAAAATTTCATGAAACTAAAATTATTTTTTAAAAGCACCAACTGTACCAAAAGTACCAAATTATTATAAGTAATTTTACTCTATCTGGAAGCTGATTTCCATGTTTGCATCTTAGTACATTGTAAAAGTGAACTGTACTTATTGTTCCGACCCCTCTTGAGGGGGGGGGGGGGGGGGGGCGAGGAATTATATATTCAAATGGGTTTTTTTGTTCAGACAATTTTCGCCGATCGATATTTTCATTGTAGAGAGTTGAGACTGGTATCATTAGAAAGCTCGTCCAGCGTAGGATATGGAATTAAAAAGATTTTTTTCAATTTCGCTTATTACAGGGAGTTATCGAGGATTAAACTTCTGAGAAAAGTAGAGTGAATTCCGTTGTTTTTATTCACATTTTCCGGCATTTTTGCCTAAATTTTCGTCTAGTTTAATAAATTTGTTAAAATAGTGTTGTTGATTTTATTTTTAAAGACAAAAAAGTATTGTTGATTGTTTTTGATTTAATTTTTTTTTGTCGAAAAACTCTTTATATTTGCAAGAAGTACACTCCAAACTCCTCTAATAGAATCTTTGCAGACTCAAAAAGGGGCTCTTCCTAATTCATTTTCCGCTGAGAGTGCTCTGTAATTAAAAATTTGCAGTTTTTTGCTAACTATAAAAGTTGATTATCAAAAACGAAGCTTTTAATTTTGATTTTTTAACTAAAAAATTATCTATATTCATAGAATTCGAAAAATTAACTGTTCTTAATGGACGAAAAGCATTAGCAGGGCTAGTTTTTGACCAACCTTGAACCGTTACAACCCAAAAAGAATTTGGATTGTTATCAGTCGGTCTTTTTTTTAAAAAAAAATGATCTTTTTTTAATATTAGTTAAAGAACAGCACTTTTCAAATCAAATCTCAGTAGTGATAGTCCAATTGGCTTCTTTTGCAGCTTAAAATTAACGCATCTAGTTTTTTACTTGAAATCTTATGGTCGTTTTGACTTTTAAGAAGTTTGATTTTCAAATGAATAATGGCCCATTGAACTTTGCCTCTAATTTTCATTTTGAATTTGGTCAACTTGTAGCTTAGAAAAAATGCTTATTCTTTTTACTGTATTAAAATCTAATACCTATTGCGGTTTTACGCCTTAAGTTGTGGTTTTCTGGCTTTGATACTTCTAGATTCCACATTTTTTGAGCTTTTACCTATTTGCCCGTTTTTCACGTTTTCTAGTTTTATCGCATTATCACTTTATTGACAGTTCACATATCAGAAAATTGGCGTTTGAAATATGGCGTAAATTATAATATTAAAATCCTTAAAAGTATAGATTATTGTTTTAACACTCCTTTCACGAAGAAATTAATTAAATTTTTTAAATTTTGTGTTTAATTGTCGTATTTGCTTTGTCTTTTTAGTCGTATTGAATTTCCTGTATAATGACAGGTTTCACTGTCTTTTCATGAAAAAACAGATGAACCGAAATTGTGGTAATAGTAGATAGTTGATGGCTTTCATGATTTTGAAAACAATTGTTCTTCCGAAATAAAGAATTCTTTAACTTCGCAATTTTGTTCATTTTATTGTCTATTGGTTGCCTAGTCTCGTTAATTAAAGGTCAAATATATTATTATTGGTTTAAAAAGAAGCTGTCAACAGGCACTGGTATCACAAAATCTATTGTTTTTAAAGATTTCTTTATGACTTTACTGGCTTCGACAAAGGTTTTTCACAGTAAATTACAGTAAATTAATTTCACAATAAAAAAACAGTAAATTAATTTTTAATTTTTGTCATATTTGAGGCAAATTTTTTAACTTTACTGTTTTTGTATTTTTTGTCCAATTGCCACGAAGCCCTACTATGGACTGGTCCAATATCTTTTCTGGTGAATTACCAGTTATTTTGGTTTGTTTCAGATAGATCTGACGCTATGTTGGCTTTGTTATTAAGTTTTGTTTTTTTTAAAACAAACATAAAGTTTTTGATGTAATTAATGTTTGTTGTTGCTGTTTGATTTCGCTGTTCGTCTTAACTCGCTTTCTTTATATTGGCATATCCCATCAATCTAGTGCATCATTTTTTACTCCAATGAGGTGTTTGTTTTGGAGGCTGTCTTCTCGTTCAGTGACTATTTTTTTGAAAAATACTTGAGTTTTCGGGTTTTTCTATCTGTTCCTCATTTAGTTCGGGGTTACAAATTATGTCAACAATGCGGATGAGCGGCGTCGGAATTTTATGCGCAATCGCGCCTGAGCGAGCCTCTTTGTTTATACTAAATTAAACGGTATTTAATTAAGTTTAGTAACTTTCCCTTAAAAAAGGTTTGTTTTGGTAACAGTTATAACGCTTGTCATGCTTTATGTATATAGACTTTGGTAACAGTTAACGCTGTTAACAGTTGAACTGAATAAATTAATGAGAAAGTCTGGCATTAATGGAGAGACACATAGCTGTTTTGGCTCTAATGCAGATTTTTGGCGTTACTTTGGCGAAGTCTTGTAACTTCATTTCAAACAAAAATTTTAATTGAAGGACACTGTGTATAAAAAACGAGTCAAAAATGGTTTTTGGATCCGGTAATGCAGAGATCTAGCATTTGGAACTTGCTCGAGAGTTTTTCAATGTTAATTAAATTATTTTTTATGACCGAAAAAAGAAGTTGCGAAACTTAGAAAGAGAACAACGAAAACGTTCAGATATAATCTGATCACATATTGGGTGTTCAGAACTTATTTAACATCATAAGCATCTTTTCAAATGTAACTTTGTTAAACATTAACTGACTTTGACAAATTTTTTGTCCTACAAATACTGCCACACAGCTCATTTTGATGCATATCTTTAACATTTCAAATATTATTATTTTTGTCTGAAATTAAAATGAATCTTCGTCTTACAAAATTTAATTTCGTCTATATTTGAAGAGAAAAAATGGTTAATCAATCGAAAATACTGTATTCAAAGTGATTCCCAATTTAGCGAACTTGTGCCCAATAAATCTAATTCTGCCAAATATTAAAAACGAGGTGCAACTTTGATAGACAATACAGACTGTCACAGCAAGAATTGAAAACTTGCACCTAAGAAAAATATTTGAGTATTAATTTCCGAAATGTGCAAAACCGAGTAAATTTGAAGAGAGTCAACCTTGTAACTTAGAGAAAAGGTGCATTGAATTGCTGAGGTACCGATTACTTGTCGCAACATTTGTTAACTATTTCCGCAAATTTCCATGTCTGAACGTTGTTATACGCTAAAAGACAACAACGAAAACAACTTCAATTGTAGATAAGGTTCCCCTCGAAATTTGTGAACGGCTAATATGTAGAATTTCTCCAAACCTTCCATAAGACAATTACCTTATGAGATCTTGTAATGTGGCGGCCATGTTGCAGGATTCTTTTAAATTGTTACAATTGAGTAGTTCGCATGAACTGCTTAAAAGATATTGTCCATGCTTCAAAAAATTAAAGTTTTTGTGAAACAATATTTGCTGAAAGCCAATTTTGAAAAAGCTTTTGCTGGTAAGGAGCTTCCAGAGAATAATAAAAATTACGCAGCACTAAAATTGTTTTAAAACACTCTAATTGACTTGATGTCAGTTTTCAACTAGTTTTTGGAGAAAGATCTGCATTTTAATCAGCGACTTAGTCTCAAATTTCTCAAGATTTGTGAATTTTTCTGTTTTTGCGGCACTTCAGATTAAAAGTTCTGCAATGTGATACCTACGGTGTCGCCAGTTGATGCTCTGACATTAACTCTCCTCAAGTCCACAAATTAGCTATAAATGCTAAATATGCTTTTTTAAAGGAGGGTTATCTTGCAAGAGTCTTTCAAGAAAGACGGTTGTCTTGCAAGAATCTTGTCAGAGAACGGTTAGCTTGCAAAATGTTGCAAGAATCTTGCAAAAATCTGGCTCGAGTACGTATAATCTTGCAATTTTTGTCAAGATAACCGTTTGTTTTCAAATAGGGTTATTTACCAATTAGGTTTATTTTTAAATTTCTGCCTAATTAATGTTGTCAAAGTTATCACAGAACAGTTACAAGTGCGAGTATATATATACTCGCCTAAAAAGGTTTTTATAGTAATTAATGTATAATGTTAAAATCGTTTGGAAAAGCTGTAAAAGTTCAATTAGGATATGGGGAGACGGACACTTTGAGACTGACCTGTGGTAGGATTTGTGCGGTAGAGTTTGAAATAGATAGAGTCATAGTACCCATTTGCCCGCATTGTGAACTCTAAGAAGTTTTCACCAGGTGTGACGTCATTCACTCTCAGGTAACTGAGAGGGTATGGTCTCATTATCTTCGTGAACGAATAGGCTGTCGCACTTGGCGTATCACATCTTGTCGCATTGACCCAAAACTGAATTGCTGCTCCTCCTGAACGAAATAGATTACTAGAGAATTTTTAATACGCAATGCAAAATGAGAATTGGTTTTTAATTGCCATTATTCCAAGGGTGCCCGTGTTGAGAAAGACCGACGAAAATGATGCAAGAAGTGTCGGTTTTTGTCGTTTTCATCGGTTTTGCTGGTAAGAAGCGTCGACTTTTGTCCCTTTTGTCATGAGATACTCGTTAAAAAATACACATGATAAAACATACCCAAATAAAAGTCAGCAATAGTTACACAACCCAGAAATTAATCAGCCGTTATCAGCCGATACCTTATTTAACACGCTGTACTAATTTTAGAATTCTTCAAAAATATCAAGATTAAACTTTGCCTCATTCATTATGAGCTCCTCCTTTCTGCCTCGTTCCATCATGATGACCTCATTTTTGCCTCAACAAAGCTGCGCCTTTCTGTTCAACAGCCCAAGTCAAGATCGGGTCTGCATGTTTCCTAGAGGGCAGCTGTCAAGATTTTGCGGTAGACGTTTTGAAAGTATTTACTACTGGGTCTAACCATCTATAACGTCAGTGATTTCTAGACCAACTCTCGTGGAGCAGACTTTAATCTGCTATTAAGCAAGCTCCAGTAGGTTTTGTTAATCGTGTAAGGGAGCAGATACGCTATTAATGTGGATAAATGGATTAGTTTTAGCAACGTGAAGCAGCTCAATGTTGTAGATCACCACGTTGCTGGGGCCCTGAATTCATCAATCCAGCTAACGGCAAGAATAGAACATGAGCTTGTTGGAGAAACCGCTGAAGATCTCGCTACAAGTAGAATCAACATAACGATGAATTCGGCTTAGGTGACTAAATCATAGGGAACCAACTTGGAATCATTTCGAAACCAACTTGGCTTCGAAAGTGATTGAGAACGACAAAGAAGCCAGTCGAATTTGGGACTTGAATATTAGGCTCAGACGGCTAATGTAGTCAAAAGAATGGTATTGAACCAGCACCTTTTTGCAACTTCGCTGAACAGTTGCTAACAAATTGGAAATTTCAAAAACCGGTAATTCGAATTTAGAAATTAAAATATTGAGACAAAAACAAAGAGGCTAAACAGAAAGAGAAGCTGGAACAAAAACAGTGGACAATAATGGGATCTAATGAGCAAAAGGAAGGATTCGAGAAGCCGATGTGTCTTAATGATGCCTCAAAAAAGCATCCAACCATCTTTGTATGTCGGCATTGCACTCTTGCACGAATAGTTTAAGATGAAAGAGTCTGCCACCTTCAAAGAGCCCTGCGAATGTATATTGTTGGATCACTGCTCTGCTAAAAGCATTGTGTTTTGTTCAGCACAACTTCATCGCATACTTGAGAGAGACAATCGCATTTGCATCTTAAATGAGCTATGCATCTCTGAAATTTGATTTTTCAGAAAACAAGCCGGCTACTTTGCATCATTGTATCTTTCCGGCGAAACATAAAAAGTGGACATCCTTGTTTATCTGCTTCACAATAAAAATAGTGCATCCAGTAAAAATGAACGTCATTAATACACGCGGACGCATTGATGCATGTTAGTGACATATAAAGAAAGGGCAGATGAGACAAACAGTTTGTCGGATAATGGAGCAAAATGCGTTGAATCAGCTGAAGAATCACAAAATGTTTCCCCTGGTCTAAGCAAAGCATAGTTAAAAGAAGACAATTAAAGACAGATTATTAGCCAATTATATATTTAACGAAGTTGTTTGGCAGCTAATGGAACAAACAGGCTCGGTAATGTGCGTTCGCAAGTAATGCTCCGACCTCATTCATCCACTTTTTTTTACTTAGTTGTCTATCAAACGAGGAAAAAAATATTCAAAAATTCGTAAATTGTTCGAAAATATTGGGTGTATCCGTTTAAAAAATTGGATTAAGCTCAGGCCGCTAAACAAATCAAATAATAAATCTTTGGCGGGCCGATGATACCTGCCATTAAGGAGAGTAAGAGACAAAACAAACTAAACGAAATATTGAGAATAATTAACCGGAATAATTATCGGACAAATTATACGACCTCTTAATCAAAAATGACAAAACAGACTTTGTTTGTAATTTTCTGTTAGATCTGAACTCAACAGGCGCCCAATTTGATGAGCAATTTCTGGACATTGAAACAATATTGTACAGAAAAATTACCACTGTTAGCTAAAGTCCAGTTAAAGTTAGACTTGAAGGAACCAATTTACTCACAAATGCAATAAATTCTTGTATCGATGATCGTGAAACAAAAACGAACTGGAAAAGTGGTTTAATTGTTCAAAATGAAATCTAACAGTGAACAACAGAGGGGAAAGAAAAATGGACAAAAGAAAAACAAGAAGTATTCAGATAGAATAGAACCTTGCATTAACGGAGAACTTGGGTAACTTTAGAAGGAAGCTGCATCACTGGTTGAAACAGGCCAAAAAAAGAATTAATAAAAAAATTATTTTTTCTTATGTGCCTTGGGTAAGAACTTTTTGTTTCCAATGACAACGATTTCGAAAAAGTTATGGGAGCAAACAGACGACCTCTCAATCAACGAAGACAAAACAGACTTTATGTATAACATTTTCTTACATCCGAACTCGGTAACCGCTCAATTTGATGAGCGAATTCCAGATTTTGTTACTAGATTTTTTAGAAAACTTCCCACTGTTCGCTAAAAACCTATCAAAAGTAGACTTGAAGGTTCTAATGTATTCACAAATACAATCAATGTTTGCCTCTATGGTCCTGAGGCGAAACGAACTGGAGAAAACTCTTTACTTTTTGCAATATGTACTCTCAGAGTGATGGAGGAAGACGTCGAATTAATCGAGATTTTAGGGGTCTGTAGAAATAAGCTGCAACATTGAACAGACCAAAAAAGAATTAAGAAAAATATTACAGCTAATATGCGTTGGGCCAGAAATTCGTGTTTCCAATGACATTGATTTCTAAAGAGTTATCAGACCAAACAGACTGTTAATCATTGAAGAGAACAGAAATTGTTTCTAACAGTTTTTTTATTTATGAGCCCAAAAAGCGCTTATTTATTGGGAAACTTCCAGAGTTCGATACAATAGTGTTCACAAAGGTTCACACTGTTCGCTAAGGTCCGAATAAAATTAGACATGAAGGGTCTAACAAACTCACAAAAACAATGAATGATTGCCTCGATGATCATGAAGTAGAAACGAACAAAATTCTGACATCTCAGATTCTATTACCACGTTTGAATCAGTTACATCCAAAACAAAGCACATCAAAATACTTCTTCCGAGGTTTATCAGTTTTCTGAGGAAAACATTCTGGACAGTTAAAATCCTGCCTGACGTATACAGCAGCAGGCCCATTAGTATTGTTCCTCAATTTTTTGAAGCAGTACAATGCACTGCAGTGAACCTGTTGGAAGCTGCCATAAAATCTTTTACTAAGTTTGTGAATATCGGCTGCAAAGAATACTTTCACTGAGATTCTTTGTCAAGCTCTTTGCACTACTTCAATTACAATTTTATCGAAGAAAGAAGGAATATCTGTCCCATTGTATTAGGGTGACATATAGGGAAGCCTAATGCAAAATTTTTGGTTAAAAAGCTAACAGCAATGCACTAGCTTCCTTCAAAATTCAAAACCCAATGTTTTTTTTCGGGTTTGCTCAGAAGCGTTTATTCGCTCAGAAAATATGAAAAAATGAAACAAAATTGAATAAATATACAACGCCTCTGTAGAGTATTTTTGCAGTCACCTTTAGAAAAATTTTAATGAACAATTAACTGTTACAGCCGCGTTAACCGAATTTTGTTACTCTTCTAACAGTTCTCTTTTCTATGACAGTTTTATAGTCTATAGCCAGTCAAATGTTCAGAAAAATGACCCATTAATTTGTTTGATGATATTGTGACGCTCTGATCAGCAGTGACAAAGATTCCTTGGTCGGTGGTCAATCTGTATCAGCTTACATGGTATCTTGATGTTGGGCTAATCGCAGGTTCTGAAGAACAATTTGTTGAAATCTGGAAAATATTATGCAACTACTGACCAGAAAGTGGAAATTTTCTGTGATCAGACAAGTTCACACTCTGGTAAATAGTAGCACTAATAAGCATCGACGTAAGAGAAAAACGAAAATCCGTCGCGAGATTAGAGGTGCTAGGTGCAGCCAGTGGGAGTTCAGAATGTATTTCAATAATCTCAAAGAACAGAAGAATCAAATTTCTGATCGTGTAGATAAACTTAACCATTTCGACAACCCTCAAAGCCATTGGAATCCTTGAGTGGTACGAAAAATCAAAAAAGGTCTGCCCACTTTTCGTAGAACTCCGATGGAAGTTGTTTGAAAAGCCTAACGGAAACTAGATGACAAAAAACAGGAAGTTCTCGAAAACAATATGGCTGCCGTTATTAGAGAGACTCATAACGCCCGGCCTGAAAGATTATCACGTTCAGTGGTTTGTCAATGTCTAGACATGTTTAGATCTAATTTGTTTACTCTGTATTGTCTCCTAATGAGGTCGTTTCATGAGTCACTTGTAAGAGAGCAAAAAATGACACCCTTTGCCGGGAAAAAGACAATCGCCTCAACTCAATAAATTTGCCAAACTTCCCTTCAAAGAAACTTCAAGACGTTTTTGACAATATAAATTTCGTATCCTTCAATCAAAAGCCGATATCTGCGAGACTGCAATCGTTGTCTCTATGTAATTCGGGAGATTGGTTATCATTACCACTAATAACAGCTCCTGTCTTCATTTGAATCCAAATGAATTTCGAGTGAGCGCAATGTACAATTTAAATGTTTTTGTCTACTTTGCAGAATGGAACTATCTGCACAGCGATACTGGCATACTATACGTTCTTGTTCTGGCAATGCAGTACCCAACATCACAATATTTTCAAGCGAGTTGTTGAAACTAGCTCTGCTTTTTCCCCCTTAGTAGAAAAAAAGAACCTTATACGAGACAGCAACTCAAAGACAGGCGGCATTTAAGCTCCATCTCGGCTGGCATGTAGACCGGCTGCTTTTAGTTTGACATATCGATGCAATTGAACTTATCTGCAAAATGAAGTTTGCTCATGCTCTTGAAGCAGCAGATGCGGGGAAGTGTGAGACACACGTTAACAATTGTTCAGAACGGGGCATTCTGTTGGTTTCGCTTGCTATTGTAATGATTGGAGGTTCTTCGCAGACATTCAAGAAGACGCTGAAGAGAATGGAAGATTTTGCCGACAATAGATGTTTTGTTTCTTAAGGTCTGTCTGTTGCCTCCATCAAATTGACCCAGTCAATTTACGTAATCGCTGTCCGAGGAACTGCCTTCATGATACTTGCCAGACCTGTGGAACTCCTAAATGTATGAATGGAAACGCACCCAAAAAGAGGTGGCTCTGGGTCAAAATAAAGTCAACAATGAATCGAAATTGCAATCTTTATCCTCATTATCTTGCTGTCTCACCAAAAGAGCGAGGATACTCAAATTAACTTCTGCAATACAAATTAACTGCAAGACGAGGCGTATTGGGACAATTATGCGGCAACTTTGAAAAACCGATGATGTGGGTTGCTTTTTCAAGATGAGCCGAAATGACAATTTGATCTGTTGATGATTGAATTTGATAAGACTTTTTGATTAACCACAATTCCATAATGAGATGTCTAACGAGGAAGTTAATTTATTCTTTGATTTTCAATAGTGGGAATTATAAATAAACGAATACATACACAAAGTGGTATCAGGAGAGGATATTCACAATTATCATAGCGTTTTTTCCAATTTTTTTTTTCAATTACTATAAAGAATTAACCTGAAACTAAACTCCAATTTTCGTAATGGCTCCATCCTATACTTTCGGGATAAAGTGTTATTTCGAGGGTTCGTTGGTATGTAGCAACAAAGAGCTTCACAAAGAAGAAGTCCAAATTGCCAGTGTGGAACCACGTGAAGATGGCACTGGATGGGGTCTCCACATCCTAGAGCAAAGCAAAGCAAAATTTAATTTTCTATTATTAATACAAATATAGACTCAGTCATAACGTTGCAGCTCCATAAAAACTTCCGAAATGCAAGTGAACAAAGAGATGCTGGATTTCTGCGTGTTTTGAATTTTATAGAACTTCGAACCGTTCGATAGTGTTGCAAATGAATGGGACTATTTAAAGTATTTCCCCATTGTTGCAACGGCAAGCGAATGTTTCAAAGATCAGAGCTCAAACTTAAAACATGCTAAATAATCTATGTTAAAATTTGTAGATTGATTGTATTTACCAGAAATTACGAGAAATCACTCGGGTGTAAAAAAACGATTCTTTGTTATGTGATTTCTTAGATAGTTAAATGCAAGACATATTCTTTGGTTTGGTTTTCAGTCATTTGGACTAAATATGTGAAAACTCATTTCCTCACGTCAACAACGTGTAAACTCTCCAACTGTAACAAAAGTTTTTGATTCAGAGCTTCTTAATCCCATAATCTATTACTCTTTGTTCACTTTGCGGCATCCCGTACCAAACTCATCACAAATGTTTGATCACAAAAGTAAGCCCAAGTATATCTAAAATGACCACTGAAACTCTGATTATTGTAAAAGCAATATAATGACCCAAGTGATATGAATCTGTCTGTGAATAATTAACAATAAGGACCTGGATACACTATTGTTCTGTTATGAAGTAGACTTGCAATTCAGTTGCCCGGGTCGAGGAAAAATCGGAAAAATATGCAAGATAAGCGGTGAAAAGTTGTTTTTTTTTCACAGCAAATTTCGTACAAAATTTTCCGGTGAAATGTGGTAAAATTATTTTATTTAACCGCTATAGTAAGCGGTAAACTTACAGAAGGTCACCCTATTTCACCGCCTTTACAATGGTTCGAACCTCTCATTTCCTGCATGACATGCACTTCTTCCACTGCGTCATCTCGCAATAACTTCTAATATATTTGTTTTGAATTTAAATCAAATTCACTCTCCCTTCTGTAAAACATGCGCGGTGAATTTTTGTAAGATTTGCTATTTTTAGCGGTGAAATTACATATTTTAGCGGTGAAATGTGGTAATTTTTTGTAAGTTCATTGCTTACTCTAGTGGTGAAATTACATAAATTCACCGGTTAGAAAGAAGTGTCAACAAGATGTAAGATTCAGGGATAATTTCAGGAGGGGGGGGCTGAATCTAACAATTCCTCCCTTACTCCTCAATAATTTTACCGGATTCACTGCTGATCTCACACAATTCTAACAGTTTTTTCTGAGCGGTGAATTTATGTAAGTTCACCACTAAGTTAAGGGGTGAATTTAAGTAATTTCATAGCATTCACCGCTTATCTTACATAATTTGGACACTTTTTTCAAAGCGGTGAATTGATGTAATTTCGCCGCTTAAATCCGCAGTCGGTGAAATTATGTAATTTCACCGCTACCAGGCGGCAAAGTTTTTTTTCCTCGCATTCACCTTTTATCTTACAAAATTTCCCGCATTCACCGCTTATCTTACATATTTTTGCGTTGAATGGCGGTGACACTTCGACCCGGGTGACATTCAGAGGTACAAAAAAGCTAAGGCGCAAATTACTGTAATGCCATTAAAAAAAATAAAGCAGATCTTACCTGAAATCTACCTTAACATGAGTTAAAATAAAAGGTTGTCTTGACTCTGCTTGATAAATTTACCGCAACTTTGTTCTTATGACTTTTTTGTGTGAAAATGTGATGAACTGATGCAGCAGTTCACACAAAAAAGCTACGAGAAAATAATGGGGTGTTTTTGCCCCGGGTCGAGGGACGATGAACTTTGTTTCTTCGGATGGGTCTTACATAATTATCCACTAAATGTGCTGAATTTTAAACACATTTCATACATAATTTCAGCACTTGTCAACACATCAAGCGGATAATTATGTAAGATTTATTGGCTGATTTTTTTTCAGCGGCTGTCTCCGCATTTGTTACATAATTTTTAAAAATTTCAGCACCAATCTTTCCCAAAATATCAACACTTTTCTTACGGAATTCCAAGGCTTTCCTAACACAAACTGGAAAATTGTAAGTTTGGAAATTTTAGAAAGTTTTTTTGCTTCTGTACATACAGAAGCAGCACGGGAGCAAACTAAAGAGCATTGCACAAGAGCAGTCCACCTTAAAAAAACAGTTGGAAAACTGCCGAAAGACCTAAGAATTTCGTTAAATTGTGCTGAAATTATGTAAAAATTGTGCTCAAATTTTGATGTAATGAAATTTTGTAAGGAATATGTTGAAAAATGTGCTGCATTTTACAAATCTGCAATCTGAATTCTAGTTTTCTGTAATTTTACATAATTATCCGCTTCTATTTTACAGAAATGTGTGGACAAACGCTGGTTTATTTATGGTCCAATGTCATACATTTGAGGCATTTAGAGTTACATACGTATCGTATCAGCCTTGCTTATGTCAACAAAAGTAAATAATAAAAGTCAAATTACTGCAATATTTACTTTTGTTTACATAAGCAAGGCTGATAAGATACGTATATAACTCTAAATGCCTCAAATGTATGACATTGGACCATAAATAAACACCTAAAGGATGTAAATATTGATCTAAATCACTTACTTGATTAACCAATCAGAAACGAGTACCAATGATGTTACATGATATTTACCTGATTATTTATTTTAACTGAATTGTTTGAACAGTGAAACCATATTGTGTTTAGAACCATTAGAAATTGTTATCAAGAGCAGTTGGCTTTCAGATTAGACTAATTTTTGATGCTTCATCAATTTCAGTCTTTTATTCTACGTTTTGCTCGATCTTAAGTTCTTTAGAGTTAAATTTAGTTGAGCTTTTTTAATAAGAATTTAACAACAATACGTACAAATTTCAGCAGGAGATTGAACATAGATTATCACTAACGATTTTTTAAAACTTCAATCAACAAAAAAAACTTAAGTTACAGTCCTTTAAACGTCAGAGTGACTATTTATTTCCTCGAGATCATTAGACAATCGGATTCAGTGAAGAATCAGGCCGGCGTAAAGCTCGCGAAACGGGCTTGATATTTCGGTTCCTCTGAGTTTCTTGAGCAGCCGCGACATGTTATGTTAGGTGAAATAGAAAGTTCAATCCCCAGCTGAATAATAAACTGAGACTTATAGCTCAAAACAGATCCTATGCAAAACTTTTGACATGGACCTGATTTTTCTCAGACTTCCATTGCACACGTTGAAGTATCCTAAATGTTTCTCCAAACAAAGAATTACACCAAATTTTTCGTTCTTTTCTAAGCGAACAGAATAAAAGAACAACTTGCAAAAATGCTGCACCACAAGATAAACAAATATCATAGTTTATATTAAATGTCTAGCGTAAACACCTTAAATTTACGCCAAAAACTGTAACAAGCAGCTAGATTATTCCTCTTGAAAAAATTGTTCTGTCCCAGTTTGGTGTATTAAATGTCCCATAAATAGTTTGCTTATGTCCCAATTTGAGTAATTTTATAATATTCAGTTGTAATTCAATCAGTTCGTCACGTCAAATTCTATTTGAACCAGTTTTTGACCAAATTTCAAACTCAAAACATTAAGATTGCCTCAACGCTGTTTTCACAAATTAGGTTTTAACTTTGCGTACGTTTATATTAGTAGTATCCTAGATTATATATATATATATATATATATATATATATATATATATATAAAGTATATATATATATATATATATATATATATATATATGTTTGTGTGTGTGTGTGTGTTTTTATATTTGTAAAAATACATCTTAAATATGTTTTTTTTTGTGTTTTTTGTGCGTGCGTGTGTGTGTGTGTGTGTGTGTGTGTGTGTGTGCTCTGTAGATGACAGATGTCTGTTACAAACGTAGTTCTTACCGAAGGACTTATTCCCACATTCAGAGTGAACAAGTTTCCTCCTCCTGCGTCATTTCGAGTAGGTTCATTAGGGATGGTGCCTTTGATGAAACTAAAAAGCACAGCTTGTAACAAATTTCATGAGCAAACCAAGGTCGAGAAAAAATCGGAAAAACATAAGATCGGTAAGATAAGTGGTGAAAAGTTGTTTTTTCCCCGCAAATTTTGTACATAATTTTGCGGTGAAATGCGGTGAATGCGGTGGAATTATGTAAGTTCACCGCTAGAGTAAGCAATGAACTTAAAAAAATTTAGCACATTTCACCGCTTGCTTCAAGGTAGCGTCCTTGCACGCATTCGAACGTCGCACCTCCTGCATGTCAGCTACTTCTTCTTCCACTGCGCCACGTTCTCACTAACTTCTAGCATATTTGTTTTGAATTTAAATCAAATTCACTCTACTTTTTGTAAAACTTACGCGTTGAACTTTTGTAAGATAAGCGGTGAAATAGCAAATTTTAGCGGTGAAATGTGATGATTTTTTGCAGTTTCACCGCTTACTTTAGTGATGAAATTACATAAATTCACCGCTTAAAAAAGGTTTCAGAAAGATGTATCATTATTCGTGGGTAAATTTTCCGTGCGTCTTTTAATAAATGTTTCTGAATTTCGTTGAACAAAAGGTGAATTTATGTAAGTTCAACACTAAGTTAAGTAATTTATGTAATTTTATCGCATTCACCGCTTATATTACGTAATTTGAACACTTTTTTCAAAGCGGTGAATTTCAGCGCTACCAGGCGATAAAGGTTTTTCACCGCATTCACCGCCTGGTTTATGTAATTTCATCGCATTCACCGGTTATCTTACAAGTTTTTCCGCATTCACCGCTTATCTTACATAATTTTGCGTTGACACCTCGACCCGGGAAGTTACAATTTGTTAACAGATTTCACAGTTTAAAGATTTTAAACCTGTTTAACTAAATGAATTGTACCCGTTCAACTTTTGCACAATTGAATAAGATCCCGCGCTTCCAACACTTTTCATAGGGCGTTCAATGAGTGGTGTGAAACAGCAAAAGTTAATTTCAAAAATAAGCGGAAATTACAACATAGTACAAAACCGCAGGAAAACAAGTATTTTCAAATATTTTGTTCCAGATTGGCCTTTTCCCCTTGCGAGGGCCATATAATGTGATGGTTGCTTTCTTCTGTCCTTTTTTTGCGGCAGAGGGTGTTTCAGTTAAAAAGAACATTGTCTATACCCCTAAGAAGAATGTTACCATCAATAGTTGACTTGGTTACATCTTTCTAATGGTATGGCTGCTTCCATATCTTATCAGGTTACGCAAGACATTGTTAGAAAATAAATGCACAGGCACATCAGGTCGTAAATACATGCTTGAAAGAAAACAAAAAGTTTGTTTATGGGGAAAGGAGAACAGTTCCACGCGAAGGTGGCAAACTTGACGGAAAAGAAAGAAGTTTTCTTGAAGAAAAAATTAATCAAGAAATTCAATATATTCAATGTGAAAGCGAGTTTCTGATTATAATTTGCGGGGATTGCATACGATGATTAAATTTTCTAGTAGGATTTGCGGGGAATACAGGAGGTACAAGTTTTCCTATTAAGAAATTACTGAGACGCATTTTTTTAGTAATCAGGAATCCCTGTCAGATCAATATAGGGATCGATGCACTCACCGGCTGCTGGAGTCAAAATTTGTTGTTGACTGTTAATTTACCTGAAGGAAGAGATAATAGGATCTGCTCCTTGACTCCAGGCCAGCAAGTCCAGGAATACGCAGGTTCCAGGGGCCAGCCCCACAAATGTCCTCTCCCAAATTGGTCTGTAGCAAACCACATAACACATTTCCATCAAGGCCCTGCTCGTGGTGTCAGCGCCGTTTCAGCGCGTTTTTGCGTAAGAAATGCACTGAACGCGCTGAAATGCTCTGCACTTTTATAAATGCAGAGCGCATTTCAGTGAGCGCATTTCTTACATAAATTTCCGAACGTTTCTGGACAATTTCGGGAAATAATGGTTTATTTTTTTGAATCTTCATATCGAGGTTTTTAAGGGTTTAGCTTAATTAGGGTATTTCATTTCAACTAAAAGTGAACGTATCCTATAGAGTTAAACCACAATTAATTTGACAAACCTAATTATTGTTAGGCTTTGAGCTATTTTTCGTTTTTCAGCGTTGTACAGAAAAAAAACTCAACATTCGAGCATTTAAAAAGTCTGATCACAAAAAACGAAATAGTTATACTTCAAAATTAAGTGTAATCAATCATTGTGATTTACCCGTAAGGATCGAATTTGTGTTCCCCGACCAGAGTTCCATTCTCGTCAGAGGCATTGGTGAGTATCTTTTTGCCAACTCCCGTGTGAAATTCTAGGCTGAAAGTGACACTGTCCAGGGTAGCATGACTGTTATCACGCTTCACTTCAGCCACTGGCAGAGCCTGAAAGACACAAACAACTGCATTCAAGATCAACTGTGGAGTCTCCTGATGTCATTCAAAAACTGCGACGTAATTCTGTATGAAGACGTTTATGAAGCAGTTTTTTTCACTATTGCAACCAATCATTTATGATTTAAAGAAAGTTGAGAGAACAGGTTGACTAGAACGAGTTATGAACTAGCTAGTTACAGAATGCAATTTTTAATAACTACCCATGAAGTGCGTTTTTATTACTCAGTGGGGCCCCGGGTCAAAGTATGTAGTCTGATCATGACCACCTTAATTCTGATCATGGCTCGAATCAACTGGATGGGAATCAACATCTGATGATTAACAAAAGCCTCGACAGGGGGAGATAAAAAATAGCCCCTAAAAGACACAGGCCTGAACAAGTGGTTAAACTCACTTGCATGACAGAAAACATGACACTTTTGAGGCCAGCTTTTGAGACAGTCTGAAGGTAGAAGATGTTCTCTGCACCGGCCTCTAACTTGTACCCTTCTGTACCTATAGTGTAGGTGCTATTGCCATCGTAGGAAATGCACGGAGGGTTGCACTGTCCAGTCCCAGAAGCTGTTGAGAACTCCACGTGCTTAAATAAGTCTAATGTTTAGAAAGTTCTTCAGCTGTTTTTTTTTTGTAAAATGTGGCCTATCAGTTTACGGTATCTATGAATTGCAATGCCCAAGTACCAGTTTGTGATTGGGTCTCGCGTCCATCTTTAATCGAGAGGAAACAAAAGAGTTGTGGTGAACCAAATAACTCTTTAAATCAGTCTTAAAGGTGAGTTTACTGAGTTTCATAAGAAATTTCACAAAAATTGTGAAGAAAAGAATTTCTGATCATGATAAGACCAAGTGAATTTCTTGAAAGTGCTCATTTTTTGTATATGGTATTTCAATTTTTAAGGTTTTGAAGGCAAGTCATTGTAAAGTGTGGTTTTTTTCTTTCGTTGCGAAACGAAAAAAAAACTTACACCAAAAACTGTGTTCAAGGCTTGACTGAAGAAGACTTATCAAGTCTTGGCCAAGATTTGCTCAAGAATTGTTCAAGACTCGCCAAGACTTAAGATTCTGGACATGCCCAGTCTAAAAAGTGACGTGATCAGAGCTCTGATACAGTCCTATTCCATGACATGCCACTTCACTCCTTCAGTACTGATTAAAAGTTGACATTCAGTCCAGGGTAAATAGAATTTCTATTCGAAAAAAAATAAAAAAAAATTGTGAGCATTATTTTGCAATTATTTAACAACGAAGCAGATACCTTCATGGTGAAACCAATGCAACTAAGAACAGCAAAAATGTATTTTGCCTAAAACTTTAGAGCTGACATGTATATTTTTGTGACAGTGTGATGTGAGAATCTCTATTAACAAAAACAAACTATCTGATTTGGAAATTAAATCCATGTTTGATTCTGTTAATATTGATCAGAATGGATCAAAAACAGTTCTTTAATATTAATAAAACACGTTTTGTTGATCATAACAACCTATTCATAGATTATAAGTGTAACATTTTTCGACAAGAAATCCGTGTACATACAGTCAATTTTTTCCGCTGCTAAACTAGATCTCCTTCAAAACGTATGTTTCAAACAGAAATTACAGTAACACCCACTAAGTTGGTGAAACTACACTAATTGCTGCTTTTCTCTCTATAGAAATCCAATAACCTTTCTGAAAGAAACGGTGAGCTAATTTAAACGCTATTATGTAACCTTCTACGACTTAACGTGCCAACTACATTTGGATCTCTCGGATTTCGATTTAAGTTTGCATTTTTTTAAGTCTGAATTTTCTTGCTCGGGAACTGTGGACGGCCTGAAACACGACTCGTTAATACTATTCCTATTACTAATACAATCATTCACCGCAATTTTCACATTTTTTTTAGCCGTGACATCTCAATCCGTGTGTTTGGATAAAATACATTTATAATTTACCGAAAAACCGCCTGCAGGTATTGCATATGCCAGTGTGACAGACATGTATGTATACGTTCTCCTCCATTCGTATTCAACAGGTGGGAGGGGGTAAGTGTCTGCCGTAGTTTGCGCAGACACACTCTCGGCACTGCACCCGCCTGCACCCTCGCCCCACATGCCAGTGACCGTGACTGTTATGTGGTAAGTCTCCCCTGGAACTAAGTCTGTCAGCACTCGACGATTTGTGAGTCTATAATAAATATATACGGTTGTAGAGCGATATTCCAGAAATTAAGGATTTCAAGCGGTCTTGTACAAAATTGTTTCTTCGCATCTTGCTCGAATCTTTCAATAATACAGCCTGTCCTCTTTAATTCGTTCACAGCTACCTCATGATTTGTGAAACCGACTAGCTTCTTGCAAGAACTTTGGATAATTATTGAGTTTTGTAAAAGATCTGGCATTATCTTAGAAGATAATGAAGGGATGCGCACAAGCTAACTCGCAAATTCAACGTACCAAACTGATCTCTTGATTTTGCTCAATTTTAATTCATTTAATGTTATTCTGATATTCCAGCTCATTTGCAAAAGGGCGAATTTTTGTAACAATATATGGACCAATGTCCTCACTGCCAAAAACGTAGTGTTTTGCTCGTGAGGTAAAACGACTCAGATCTAATCTTCCAAATCACGTTTTTATCATTATGAGTTATAAGTTACAATATGTTATATGGCACGCTGCTCTGTGAGACGCATGATAGACAATTTAGCTACTTTTTTGGGTTTTTGCATGATAGAAAAATACCAAAATTGAAGCTTCCTTTATGGGGCTATACAATTTTGCCTGCTCTGGTGGGGGTGTACTCCTATTTCTTATAGATCTCTCTTTGTAGACGCGATAATGTTAAAGACATTGTCCAACTTTTTCTAAGCTGCTTTTTCTAAGTTCTATTCTAAGGAGACAACTTATGATCCGTTTTCTATCTAACGGAGCTGATAATTTGGGCATAGTAGCAATAAAGGTCTCAACATATCATTCAAATCATGCGAAAATTTTCAAATAAGGGCAAATGTAAATTCAGTAAAAGATTATAAGGAAACGGGTTGATTGTGTAAGAACATTTTTGTATAAAACTGGTTTAACTGTTATTTCAAAATAACTGTGAAGAGAAAATCTCTACCTCATGCCAAAACACAGAAGATAGCAAAATAGCCGAAAAAAAACCAATGTCTTAACCGTTGTTAAGATTATCAGAAATACAGACTACTAAATTTAACAATGCCTAAAAGACATGATTTGTACTGTAATATAGGATAATAATAATAAACTTATAAATGTATAACTGATATAATTGGCAATGTTTCTCAGAAGCCATGGCCATGCCTCAACGCCCGTCGGACTCAATATGAAAGTATCACAACCAAACATAGGATAAAATGATATAACATAAGTATGATAAAACATACTAAATTGCAATCGTATTACTGAACGAACAGGTCAAAGCGAATAAATTGCCTGTTATGGATTTAAGTATTTTGAAATCTGATAAATTTTTAAGGGACTGAAATAACCAGAACCGTTTTGAACAGTATGATCCCTACCCCAAAAATTGCAATTTTATAACTCTTTTCTGATTTCTCATACAGATTGGCAATTGTACTTTTGGCATATACGATAAATGTTAATGAAATAAGATTTTAAATACTGGTTTTCGTATGTTTGTAATCAAAAATTCCCTCGGCGTTAGGTGCGTTCAAAATTCCACCAAGGAGGGCAACGTTTTAAACAAAATGATGTTTCATCATACTGAAAGTTGAAGGCGCCAAATTTTGATCAAGTGTGACCGATTTTCTGCAAATTCAAATGTATTAACCAATGTCAGCTTCTTTTTTGTGCATTGACGCAAAGCGCTTCGATCGGCGTTATAAAAGCAACGTTAGATAAAAAATGGTTATGCAATTTTGACAAATTGTCTTGACTTAGGCTAACCCAGGTTGACACCATGAAACTTTTCTTGGCAACAATATTAAGGTTTAAATATGGCGTCTTTGGTAACTTGGCAACAATTTACTTTGTGACCACGAGAAAATAAATCAATATAGCGCCAAAAACTTTTCAAGCAAGCCCAAAAATTGCACTCTGAGTCGTGAAAACTCATCAAATTATTTTAAAAAGCTCATGAGAAGTTACAACTCATCAAGACCTTTAAAAATTCATTCGATAGTTAATTGCTTGTATTCATTGTATATAAAATTCAAAATTCGGAAAGAGGGAAACTGTAGAAGAATTAAAAGAGCAATTTTTGAGTACTTTAAGCCTTCGCTATAGAACCGTTGTAACGGCTGCTCTCCCACTTATGACGAGGAAAGCTTTACACCGCCCAGTTCGTTTCAGCGGCCACAAATCTGTCCGGATATTGTGTTTTTTGCTATTCGCTTTTGTAACTGTATATCCGCTATATTCTTACCGTTGCATCACAATTTCAGTTCACAACTAACTGCTAATCTTAGTTTTTTCAATATCGAACTGGACTGGGTTTACTACAGATCACAAAATACAAAGTCTCTTTTATGTATACCAGTTCACTCCGACATCTGAACAAATCGAAGACAAAGATATATGTCTAAGACCTGTTTTGCAAAAATATTTAAACTTAACTTAAGTAGAGTTTTGCTCTCTGTACTCACGATTTGAAGACGTCAAAATTTGGGATGCCAACAGTTGAATTATTTCCCAAGTATTTTGTCGATAAAGGACACAGTAACCAGTTATTTACTGCTCGTGGAATTGTGCTTCAATACGCACTTTATGTCAATTTTAATATCACAAAAGTATCGAGTTTCCGCTCTTTTTTGGTAGTTTTTCAAGCTCTATTTATACTGCTCTACATGTCAAAACTGCACCGTTGATTGGTTGGCTATGACGGCATTAATAACGTCATTTTTTCCATGCAAAACTGACGTCAAGAATTGTTGAATTGGAAATCCACGTCAAGTTTTTGGTGAAAAATTGACGTAATTGTTTGGCTTTAATTATATCGTACACCAAAGTTTGAGTAACATATGTCCAATTCAGAGCTGGATTTATTTGCTTAACAAATATGGGAACTTTAGTTAAGCTCGGCCTTCACATCGCCGGCCCTGTTTTCCTTAGTGAAAACATCTTTCTCGTTTGGCAGTACAGGGGCGAGCTTCACTGCTGGTCTCTTGTAAACTCCGGCGTTCGTTCTAACTTTCGTTGATCGAATCACTCCGTCAGACCCTTCCATGGTCTCCACAACTTGACCCAGTTTGTAGTATCCTCGCTTGTCACTATCTTCGATCAGCCAAACTAGATCTCCTTCTTTAAGGTTCTCTTTCGTCGTAGATCTCCACTTTTGCCGATTAATCAAAGTTGGCTAGTATTCTTTACGAAATCTGTCCCAGATGAGATTTGCATATGCTTGAGTTTGTCGAAGGAGTTTTCTGTTGTCTACAAATTCCTCTGCGCATGGTAGATAGGGCAGGCAAATGTTCTTGTTGCCAAGCAAGAAGTGATTAGGGGTCAATGCTTCTAAGTCATTAGCATCTGAACTGACCGAAGTCAACGGTCTTGCGTTCATCGTTTGTTCCACAATACACATCGTAGTTGATAGAACGTCCTCGGTGACTGATCTGTTCCCCAACACTGCATACATTCCTTTCTTGCAGCTTCTGACCAGCCGCTCCCATATTCCTCCAAAGTGAGGTGCTGCGGGTGGGTTGAACTTCCATCTGATCCCCCGTTGAATCAAATGTTCTTCGATCCTCTCTTTGTTCCATGCTGCAACATATTCTGCAAATTCTTTTTCAGCTCCAACAAAGTTTGTCCCGTTGTCGCTGATCATTGTACTTGGTTTGCCTCTTCGTGCAATAAACCTCATAATTGCATTTAGACAACTGTCTGTGTCTCTCTTGGGTACAACCTCTATATGCACCGCTCTCACAGTTAGACATGTGAACAGACAACACCATCGCTTTTCGTTCCTTCGCCCAATCTTCACAATGAAAGGGCCGAAGTAATCCACTCCAACATTTGTAAAGGCTGTTGAAGCATCTATCCGTTCTTCGGGTAGATCTGCCATTACTGGTGCTATCGTTTGCGCTCTGCCCTTTCTGCAGGTTACACACTTGTTCTTGATTGATCGCAAGGCATTTCGTATGCCTAGGATCCACATCTTCTGCTGAACAATGTTTCTTACATGCTCAGTGCCTTCATGCTGATTGTTCTTGTGCTCGTTTCGCAAGAATAATTCAACTGCTTGATGTTTCCAATGTAGCAATATTGGATGCTTTGCATCGAAGTCCAATTGACTTTTGCCTATTCTGCTTTTGGCTCGAATAAGCCCCTCTTCATCTAGAAAAGGTGAGATTTGCAGGATTTTGCTGCTTTTTGGAATTTCCTTTTCAGCCCTGAGAGATTTCATCTCTTCACTAAACTGTTCTTGCTGTAGTAGCTTGAAGATTGTTGCTTTTGCTTTTTCTCGTTCTTCAACGCTAACTATAAGTGTTACTGGTTTGTGTTTGCTCATGGCTCGCCGCACATATGCCACTGCATTCACTAGCCTGTTGAAGTTACTGAATCGTTCCCACTGAATAACAGCTTTCTTCTCTTCAGTCTGTGTTGCAAAGACCGAAGCGGGTAGATTCTCTTCATCTGAGGCGAAGACTAGGTTCACTTGCTCTGGCCATTCACTTTCTGGTCGCTTCAACCAGGCCGGCCCAGTGAGCCACTCACTTCCTTTGAGTTCTTCAATGTTGATTGCTCTCCTGCCAATGTCAGCTGGGTTGTTGATACCGCTCGCATGTTTCCACTGTGAAACATCAGTTGTATCCAGTATCTCAGCAACTCGATTGGCCACAAACACTTATTGCTTACGATGGGAGCTGTGTATCCACTGTAATACAGTAGTTGAGTCTGACCAAAAACTGCAACTGCTTATCTTAATCTCATGTTCCTTGACTATCTGTTCCTTCAACCTCACTGCCATCACCGCTGCTTGCAGTTCCAAGCGGGGTATTGAAAGATGCCTCATCGGTGCCACCCTGCATTTTCCAATTACAAATGCTAAATCGGCTGAGTACTCTTTGGGTTGTGAACGTAGGTAGGCCACTGCGCACATCGTGTCTTCAGATGCGTCGGCAAACACATGAAGTTCAATTTTGTCCCTTGCTGTATAGAAGTACCTTCTAGCAATGCTTGTTTCAGCTACAATTGGAAATTGTTCTTTCCACCTCAGAAGTTCTGCTTCCTCACCAGGCTCCACTTCTTTGTCCCAATGTTGTCCATTCTTAGTCCAAATGCCTTTTGGTAGTCGTCTCATGTGAACACTGAACGAAGCAAACAATCCGATCGGGTCAAATACTGAAGAGACAAGTGACAGAATCTTCCTCTGAGTTATTGGAGTTTCAACTTCTTTGTTTGTACCTCTACACACTTGAAGACTATCGTCAGTAACAGTCCACTGTACTCCAAGCACTGAAGACCCCTCCGCGTTGGGTTCCACCTCGACTTGCCTTGTGTTGCTGATCGACTTCTAGTCCTCTGGGATTGCTTCGGTTACCTCATCGTTGTTGCTTATCCACTTCTTCAGCTCAAATCCGTGTTGAGAGAGAAGAGGTTGTAACTGATTAAAGACTTCGATTGCTTCTTCAGGGGTTTCTACTGATTTGATGAAATCGTCCATGTAAAAGTTGTTTTGTATTGCCTTTGCTGCTATTGGATACATTTCTTCATTGTCCAGTCCCACTCGCTTGAGAGCGTAATTTGCACATGTTGGAGAACTCTTAGCTCCAAATACTTGTCGCTGATATTCGTATATTTGAACAGGTTCGTTAGTTCTTGGACGCCACAGAAACCTCAAGCAACTTCTGTCCTGTTCGGGAACTTGTACTTGCAGAAACATTGATTCGATATCCGCTGTTAGGGCTGTTGGTCCCTCACGAAATCTGAATATTGTTCCGATCAATCCATGTAGTAGATCGGGTCCTGCTAGTAGCTTGTCGTTTAGGCATACTTCTTTGTACTTTGATGCAGCATTGCAAACACGTCTTACTTTGCCAGGCTTGTTCGGGTTTAGCACAGGATGATGAGGCAAATACCATTCCTTCCCGAAGGTGCCTTTCACTTCGGATTCGTCAAGTATCTTTACGAATCCGTTTTCAACATCGGTATCTATTGACCGTTGATACAAACTTTTCAGGTTTGGGTCCTTTTGGAATCTTCGCTCCAGTGAAAAAAGCTGACCCAAGGCTGAGCTGTAGTTGTTCGGCAGGTTTGGCTCTGGTTCACTCCATAGCATTCCCACTTCGTACCGCTCGCCTGTAAACTTCGTCCTACACTCTAGCATCTTTTGTGCCTGCAGTTCCTTCTTTAACTGACTGACGACGTTGATTTTGGAGGCATATGTTTCTATGTCCCACCACGTTTGGATATTCTCAGCCACTTTCACATCCTCTGTGAAGGCGAAATGACAAACATTTTGTCTTCTCTTTCCCGTCAGGGGTCCACTGACTACCCATCCTAATCCTGTTAGAACGGCGAAAGGTTCACTTCGTGTTCCTCTCTTGTAGTCCAATGGGCGTTGTAGCTCGTAAGCATCTTGACCAAGGATGATGCCAACTTCCTTCAAGTTGAAGCTCTTGTTTGGGAGAAAACTCAAGTGGTTGAAGCTTTGCTTCAGCTGGCTGTAGTCATAGTTTGTGTTTCCCAACGAAATTAACGGGTGTGCAAACGCTTCGATTGAATGCACCTTTGAATGTAATCCCTTTATTTTGAGCGGAATCTTTTCTGTCTTCAGATCCTTCGTTCCGTGTATGCCTGCTATGTTGAGTGTTGCATCGGTGCCTTGGGCTCGTAACTTCTGTTGCACACTTTGATCGATGAATGAAACCGTTGATCCACTATCGAGGAAAGCATATGTGTTCAGCCTGCTGCCACCGCTCTGTATTGAGACAGGAACTATCTGAAGAAAGCTCGTAACTTCGTTACTCTTGTTGATTGTTGCTGCGTTTACGTTGACTGCGTGATTGCCCTCGTCCATTTGGTTTTCTGAGTGTAGCAATCTGTTGTGCTTCTTGGTGCATCCATTGATACCGCACGCATTGACTTTACAATCTTTGATTGCATGTCCTTTGCCCAGACATCCGTAACATAAGCGTTGCTTCCTCACTGCTGCATACCGATCATTCACACTCATATTCCCGAAGAGTGGAAAGTTCCAAATATTGTGAGTGCCATCAGCTAGCGGGCAGTGGTCGTTGTGCATTTGCTTCACTTTTTCCACATTTGAACTCGCACTGAAGTTCGATGTCTTTGAAAACCGTTTGTCTCTGTTCGTGCTTCTTCGGTCTTCGTCCTTGCGCTCTCCCTTGAAAGCTGAAAACCCTTCATGCACGAATGCCATTCGTGATAGCCATTTTTCGAACATAATCAGATCAGGCCAGTCTTCATCTTTATCATCAACATAGAACCACCACTTCTCTTTGAGAATTTGAGGTAGTTTATCTACTGCCATATACAGTGTCGAGCTTGATTGCAGATCGCCGATCTGCTTGTACTCTTTGAGCACATTCACAAAGTTTGATACAATAACTGAGAAGCTGATCAGACCTGTTGAGTCGTGTGGTTTCACCTGACTAGCCTTGCGAAGACTCTCCAACTGTGCATCGATGATCAGATGAGGCCTTCCAAACTTCCTCTGCAGAATGCTCCAAGCAGCTCCATAGAGTTGCCCAGAGTAGCCCATTCCAGATATCGCGGATTTTGCCTTGCCTGTCAGGAGGGTCTTGAGATGGCTCATCTTCTCTGAGTCTGGTATTGGTCGCCTATCCACCGTAGCAATGAACATACTGGACCACTCCGGCCATTCGAGAGGGTATCCATCGAAGCTGTTCAACTTCAGGTTAGGTAGGTTACTGCTACCTGCATATCCACTGTTGTATCGTAATCCAGCTCTGGGGGAAACGTCCCTGTCTTCAGCACTTGATGAACGGTTTCGATATCGTGAGAACTGACTCTGCCTGTTCAGTTCAGGGGCTGCATTGAAGCGAGCTCTTGCACTGCTTGGGGTTAGAAGGGGGTCGATCCTGCTGGCCCAGTCAGAGACATCTCCTCTCCTAGGGATCCAGTTGAAGGGTGATTTATCTCGAGCACCGGTTGATTGGGAACGAGCATCATCATTCTCTAATGCTGTTCTTTTCACTTTGCGCTCCAGTTCACGCTCTTGTTCCAGTAGTTGATGCTTGGTTTCTAACTCCATCATCTGCATCTCGAGCTCTAGCTTCCTTCGCTCGAACCTTGCCTGTTCGAGCCACAACTGTGTTTCAAACTTAATATCGAACTTCTCCATCCGTTCTTCGCGCCTTTGCTTTGCTGAAGATGTTTCAGAAATATTCTCCGTATTCGGATCGTTTGCTACTGTGCCGTTTTGTAGCGTTTGGGTAGCTGAGTTGTCCGTTGGATAGTTGTTGTTACTCTCACTTTCGTTCACTGCTTGACTCGTGTTGCCTTGCTCTGTATTCATTTCTGGTTGCGTGCCTTTTCTTATATATGCAAGCCAATGATTATCCAGATTTGCTTTGCACTCCCTTGCCTGCTGTAGTTGTTCTTCAAAAAAGTTTGTTGAGTAGGGTGCAAGTTGGTTACGACGCTGCAATTGCTTGGGTATTTCTTCCTCTAGTAAATGAACAGTCTGTTGATAGAGTACTTTTAGTTTGTTGGGTCGGTCTGAATCTGCAATTATTCTCTGACCAAGTCTTCTTTTAGTGATGATTTCGTCCACTAACTCTTGAAGCTTGTTGTCGTGCCTTTGAACTGTTGCCTGAAGCTGTTCTCTGCTGATTGTGCTTTAATTGCCTGGGTGCTGTTCGCTTTTGCTTTGCTTCTTGCTTTTACGCAGGGTTAGCCACTCGTATGGGACTATAGCTGCTTCAGTGAATTGAACTCTTCGCGCTGCCTCACTGGTGTTGCGTTGTTGTTTCGTTTGATTTTCTTTAGTGGGTGCCTTTGACACTCTCTTCATCAGATTGGACAGCAGTTTGCCTTCCACTGTCCGGGTCTGCGGACCAAATGTAACGGCTGCTCTCCCACTTATGACGAGGAAAGCTTTACACCGCCCAGTTCGTTTCAGCGGCCACAAATCTGTCCGGATATTGTGTTTTTTGCTATTCGCTTTTGTAACTGTATATCCGCTATATTCTTACCGTTGCATCACAATTTCAGTTAACAACTAACTGCTAATCTTAGTTTTTTCAATATCGAACTGGACTGGGTTTACTACAGATCACAAAAAACGCAATCTCTTTTATGTATACCAGTTCACTCCGATATCTGAACAAATCGAAGACAAAGATATATGTCTAAGACCTCTTTTGCAAAAATATTTAAACGTAACTTAAGTAGAGTTTTGCTCTCTGTACTCACGATTTGAAGACGTCAAAATTTGTGATGCCAACAGTTGAATTATTTCCCAAGTATTTTGTCGATACAGGACACAGTAACCAGTTATTTACTGCTCGAGGAATTGTGCTTCAATACGCACTTTATGTCATTTTTAGTATCATAAAATTATCGAGTTTCCGCTCTTTTTTGGTAGTTTTTCAAGCTCTATTTATACTGCTCTACATGTCAAAACTGCACCGTTGATTGGTTGGCTATGACGGCATTAATAACGTCATTTTTTCCATGCAAAACTGACGTCAAGAATTGTTGTATTGGAAATCCACGTCAAGTTTTTGGTGAAAAATTGACGTAATTGTTTGGCTTTAAATATATCGTACACCAAAATTTGAGTAACATATGTTCAATTCAGAGCTGGATTTATTTGCTTAACAAATATGGGAACTTTAGTTAAGCTCGGCCTTCACAACCGTTGTATGGGTGTTAAAGGAACGCAACATATAGATATTGGATACCATATGAAAATATTATATGAAATGCCCGGCAATCATAGCAAGATCAAATAAGAAATTTTACTTTGACCTGTATAGATTCATATATAGTTGTTGGATACGGTTCGAAGACAGGTCAACCCGTTAAGACCATCTCTAAAATGTTGTTGTTTAGCTAATTGATATCACTATTGAAATTCAATTTGTTTTGGTTTACACTCTTTGAAAAACTACGCCTGTGTATGTTTGAGCGCACGCCCTTTGTATGTGTTCAAAAATAGTATGTTTCATAAACGAGGTCAGATGCATGCAACGACCTTCAAAAATACCCATAAACTCAACCTTGGGGTCAAATATTGAAAGTGGATTCTCATGTTTTGCAGAAAAAAGAAAAAAATTGCAGGTGTTTTATAATCAGCCAATTCTGTATTGTGGAAGTGACCTGAAAGTGAAGTTGAGCCTTCCAGAGTGGTGAGAGTACTCTCCCTCATAGTCAATCTCAATCTCAGATCCAACTCCACTCTGTATCTAAAACATGCAAACTAGGATGTTAAGCAAAACTCATTTTTATAACCACACAGAACACTTTAGCTCGCACAATGAGAGGGGAGGTTGATGAAAGGTTACATTTTATATAAGTATAGAAAGAAGAGAAGAGCGCTGTTAACTGAGGCATCTGCTCGAGGATAAAACCCTTTTCTTCTAAACTTTTCTGATCAAACCACGATTACAACGAACTTAGAATTGTTTTACTTAAGTCTTTGTTCTTAAGTCTTTAATCTCAGGAAACCATATAACTATCCACTCTTTTATAACGTTATAATTATTGTCTTTTGATTAAAAATTACGATCGAGGAGATTGTAGGCTCATTTTAAGCGCATTGATCTGTGAGGAATGGGCTAAAGTGATGAAAGTTGAGCTAAAAGTTTACTAAAATTGGACAAGGATGTTGAGCGGAATATATATTTTTCAGCTACTGAAAACAAACGCAGCCCCCCCCCCCCAGACAAGCGATCTTTCAAATGACGCCTATCTTTTGAGATGCAACATCCGGACACTTGTCTTTCAAGCGTCTAAGACGATTCTTGCAAGATAGAGGTCAGCTTTTTAGCGCTAAATATATTTTCCCGAAAAATCTGGCGTCAATAAAAGGAAATTGGAGGAAAAATTTGAACCGTGGTAGTACAATAATTTATTGTCTAAGCTCTAGCCTGGAACTCGAGAACGATTTCGTCTGTAGATGAAATTGAAGTGAAGTTTCTGATCTCATCGGGGGGAAGACACACGGAGAAGTTGTTTTCAACACTCTCTTTGCCGTAACTGTCTGTTTGAAGATCGATCCAGTAGGCCTGTCCAGGTGATAAGCCAGTCAGACTGATCCGGGAGGGTAGGGGGTTAGTGTAGGCGCAGCCAGCTAGACAGTTGCCATCGTGAGGGTTGATGCGCAATTTCAGGTTCTGAATAGTTTTCGAAAGGGATGGAAATAGCACAGCTGTCAGATTCAGAGAAAAGCTCAAGTCTCAAAAGGCAAATGAAAAGTATGAGATCTTAAAATATTTTGGAAAAAGGATTTTTTCATAAATTGTAGTCATGCCTCTAAATGAGGAAGAATTTGGTTCTACATACTTTGGTACTAAATACTAAATATTCTAAATACTTCAATTTAGATCAAAATCTGATGTTTGTCTTCTCAATCGAACTATGATGTCCGTAATTGATATAGATATATTTACCCAAAAACTAACATTTAATCTAAACATTTTAATTTAGAACTAAATTTATGTCTGTCTTTTCAATCAAACTGATGTGCGTAATTGATTTGGTCATATTTACTACGCAACTAATAATTAAAAATAGTGTCAACCTTTTCAATCTAATAGGGATGTCCACTATTGAATTAGACTTTTAAACTGTATACCTTACACTTAATCTGAACAATTCAATTTAGCCTTATGGAGAGAATGCCCAATCACCCAATTCTAATCTAGATATTTCAATTATAATATAAATGTAACGTTTGATTTCTCAATCAAATTTGGACGTTTGTAAATTTAAATGTTGCGTCTGCTTCATAGATTTATGCACAGTATAGCTAATACTTAATTGAAATGTTTCAATCTAAATCTAATTATCGTGACTGCCTTCTCAATCTAACTGAGATATCTGTAATTGATTTTTGTACACCTGACTTAAAACTTAATCTAAATCTTTCAGATCAAAAAGTGATGTCTTTCCTCTCAATCCAACTGTGATGTGCGTGAATTATTAGGACTTGCAAACTGCATACCTAATTTGAAATCTAAAATTTACAATTTAAACCTAAATATGATGTCTGTCTTTTCAATCTGACTCCTACGTTTCTCTTGCGTACAGTATACCTAATAATTAATGTAAGCAAAAAAAATTAGACAACTAAAATTCTAAAATTGAAATATGATGATTCTGTTGGCAATCCAGCTGGGATGTATATAGTTGCATCAGAATTTGGTACTGGATACCTTAGACTTAACAAGAACATTTCAGATGACATTTTTAAGTGGCTTATGTTCTTTCAATCTATATGTGATGTCTGCATTTGATTTAGAATTATGTGAACTATGCTTAACACGTGATAAAATTTTGAAAATCACACAATCTAGATCTAAATAAGATATGTGCTTGCTGAAATAATGTTGATGGCTGTAAAAAAATCATTGTATAATTACTACTTAAAATACACATTCCAAATAAGATACAATTGTGACTTATTTGATTGATTGTGTGTATCAACTATTTTGACACAACTGTACATTCCAGATGTAATTGTGGTTATTCCTCTCAGTCTAACTCTGATATCCGTTACTTGTTTGGACTTATCTATTGCAAACTTTCAATTTATTCTTTTAAAATTCAATATATTGACTAATGTGGTATCTGCCTTCTCATTTCGACTGAGACTTATGCAAATGATTAAAAGTTATGTACTCTATGGGTATTATTTAATCTAAATTTTTCAAACTCGACAATTATGATTTGAATATAATGTCGGCCTTCTCAATCTAGCTGCTCTGTCTGCAAATATTTTTTTACTTATGTACTGTTTACTTAACATTGATATTTAAAGATTTTGCTTTTTTTGAGATATTTATTTCATTGGTTTGTAGCCAAGGAAATAACCTTTTGTACTGGTACAACTCAAGGCAACAAAAATATTATAAAGTAATTATAACTACCAAACATCAAAAAAGGCCTAATTTTGATCCTCAAATAAAAGAAGTGCTTTTAGAAGCTAAAAACCCTCCTCTCTCCTGCAGTTTGCATTAATCAGTGGCCTAAAAAATAGAAAAATTTACAGGTTAAAAACTTGACATCATTTAAGAATTCCTGGTTTCTTTGTCATTTTCTTCATTGTATATTAGCCAACAAATATCGATACCCGCAAAAAGATCAGAAATTTTTAAACGGAGATGCTTGCAAGTATACTCAATCCCTAACAGATGAACAAAATTAAGACAACGGGCTAATCTTTGCTGAAGTATCCCAGAAAAATTAAAACTGGTTAATTCTCGAAATTTGGGCTCAATTCATCTACATTCCAAAGAAAATCAAAATGCTGACAAAATGACTCTGATGTCCATATAACTCCAAAAAATTATTTAATGGGTATAGATTTTTTAGTACCTTTTTTCGAAACGTAAAAAACACTTCCACAGTGAACAGATTAAACCAATACTCTCTTTGAGTCGTAAAAAGCCGTATCTCTATTTTCCCCATTCGAGTTGTTATAACCGACATAAGGTAAATAATAGCTCCGCTATTATTTTTTGAAGCGCGGGGTCAAACTTTAAGAACCGCCCTTCACATCATGAATTCTGGCCCTTAAACTCAACTTATCCGTTTTGAGGAGGAAAAGTAAAAAATCAATTTAAAGAAGACTACAGTACTAATGTTATTGCAGCAATTTTTGTTTGAGACCAGTTATTAATATTGAATAATTGAGTAACAGATTTAAAAAGCAGTTTTCAAATCAAGCGGAGCTTTATCAACCTTCTCAATCCAAATTCAACATCTGTTATTGACTTAATGTACTTAATGAAAACATTATAATTGACATATGTTATATTTCACTTACAATGGGTACTTTGATGTTGATAGATGATTTGAACTTATATATTGTATAACTAATACTTAAAAAAATCCAAAATAAGATACAATTTTGACTTTTTTGATTAATTGTGTGATGATTAAAAATTACTTTGACACAGTTGTACATTTCAGATATAATTGTTGTATTTCCTCTCAGTCCAACTCTGATATCCGTTACTTGTTTAGACTTATCTATTGCGAACTTTGATTTTTTTTAGAAAAATTTCAATATAATAACTAATGTGGTGTTTGCTTTCTCATTTCAAATGAGGCTTATACAATTGATTCAAACTTATGTATTCTATGCGTATCGTTTAATCTAAATCTTTCAAATTGGACATGTTTGATTTATATATAATGTCGGCCTTCTTAATCTAGCTGCCATTTCTGCAAATAAATTTTTACTTATATACTGTATACTTACAATGATAATTTCAAAATTTTGCTGAGTTTTGAGATTTTTATTTCAAAAATTTTTAACCAATGGAATAACTTTATGTATTAGGACAACTCAAGGCAACAAAAATATTATAAAGTAATTATAATTCACCAAAATTAAAAAAGGGCATAGTTCTAGTCTTCATATAAAAGAAGTGCTTTTAGAAGCTAAAACCCTCCTCTCTTCTGCAGTTTGCATTAGTCAGTGGCCTAAAAATAATAGAAAACTTTTAACAGATTGAAAATTTGACAACAATTAAGATTTCCTGATTTCTTTTGTCATTTTCTTCATTTTATATTAGACAACAAACATTGATACCCACAAAACTATCAGAAATTGTTACTTGGAGATGCTTGCAAGTATACTCAATCCCTAGTAGATAAACAAAATTAAAGAACTGGCTAATCTTTGCTGAAGTAACCCAGAAAAATTAAAACTGGCTAAAAATTTCCAAATTTGGGCTCAGCTCATCTATATTCCAAACATAAATCAAAAAGCTAATAAAATAAGTCTGATATCAATACCAACCCAGAAGATTATTTATTGGCGATAGAGTTTTGTAGTAACTCTATTCGAGTCAAAAAAAGACACTTCTCCGATGAACACATTAAACCAATACTTCCTTCGACTCGTAAAAAGACGTATCTCTAATTTCTCATATTTGAGACGTCATAACCAACATAAGGCAATTAATAGCTCCGCTATTATTCGGTGAAGTGCGGGGGCCAAATTCTAAGAACCACCCTTTACGCCATAACTTCAGGTCTTCAATTTAATTTTTGAGGAAACGTGATGTTTTACTTACAATGCGTAATTTGATGTTGATAGTTGATTTAATCTTATATATTGTATTATTAATACTTAAAATAAACATTTCATTTGAGATACAATTGTGACTTTTTTGATAAATTGAGTGATGAATGTCACTTATTCTGACCTTTTTGTATGTTCAAGATGTAATTGTGGTTTTTCCTCTCAGCCTAACTGTGATATACGTTACTTGTTTACAATTATCTATTGCATATTTTGAATTTTTCAATAAAAATTTCGATTTCTAAACTAATATATTGTCTGCCTTCTCAATTCGACAGAGCCTTATGCAAATGACTAAAGGTTATGTACTCTATGGGTATTGTTTAATCTAAATTTTTGAAACCGGACAATTTTTATTTAAGTATAATGTCGGCCTTCTCAATCTAGCTGCCATGTCTGCAAATAACTTTTTACTTATGTACTGTTTACTTACCATAGATATTTCAAGATTTGGCTCAGTTTTGAGATATTTTTTTCATAAGTTTGTAGCCAATGGAATAATACCCTTGTGTACTAGGAGAATTCAAGGCAATAAAAATACTATAAAGTAATTATAGTTGACCAACTATCAAAAATGGCATAATTTTGATCATCATTTAAAAGAAGTGCGTTTATAAGCTAAAAACTCTCCTCTCTCCTGCAGTTTGCCTTAATCAGGTGCTTAAAAATGATGGAAAACTTTTAATAGGTTAAAAGTTTGACAACAATTAAGATTTCCTGATTTCTTTTGTCATTTTCTTCATTGTATATTAGCCAACAAACATTTATACCCGCAAAAATAAAAGAAATTTTTATATGGAGATGCCTGCAAATATATTCAATCCCTAATAGGTGCAGAGAAACAAAACAACGAGCTAATCATTGCTGAAGTATCCCAGGAAATTAAAACTGGTTGAAAATCTCCAAATTTGGGCTCAACTCATCTATATTCCAAATATAAATCAGAACGCTGATAAAATAACTGTCATATCAATATAAATCCAGAGAATTATTTATTGGGGTTAGAGTTTTGTAGTAAACCTATTCGAGTCATAAAAAGACACTTCACCGATGAACACATTAAACGAATACTCTCTTCGAGTCGTAAAAAGTCGTATCTCTATTATCTCTTGTTCGAGTCGTCAAAACCAACATAAGGAAAATAATAGCTCCGCTATTATTTGGTAAAGCGCGGGGGCCAAAATCTACGAACCAACCCTCACACCATAAATTGTGGTCTCAACTTATCGGTTTTTGAGGACGAAAAGTCAAAAATCATATTAAAGAAGAACACAGGACTAATATTATTGCTGCCAATTTATTTTGAGGGCAAATAATAATGTTGAAAATTTGAGTAAGAGATATAAAAAGCAGTTTTGAAATCAAGCGGAGCTTAATCAGTCGCCAAATGGCTGCAAAATGTTTTTTTATTCAAATTTGGATAGTTACATCAATACATTCCTAGTTGGTTTTTTAACATCACAAAATTTGCTTTACATAAAAAAGTAAAGTTTTATACTTAATCTGGAATTTTGATTACGGTTGGGTAATCTATGGGTATTGTTTAATCTAAATTTTTCAAACTGGACAATTTTTTTTAAGTATAAGGTCGGCCTTCTCAATCTAGCTGCTATGTCTGCAAATAACTTTTTACTTATGTACTGTTTACGTACCATAGATATTTCAAGATTTGGCTCAGTTTTGAGATATTTTTTCATAAGTTTGTAGCCAATGGAATAATACCCTTGTGTACTAGAACAATTCAAGGCAACAAAAATACTATAAAGTAATTATAGTTGACCAGCTATCAAAAATGGCATAATTTTGATCATCATTTAAAAGAAGTGCGTTTATAAGCTAAAAACTCTCCGCTCTCCTGCAGTTTGCATTAATTAGGTGCTTAAAAATGATAGAAAACTTTTAATAGGTTAAAAGTTTGACAACAATTAAGATTTCCTGATTTCTTTTGTCATTTTCTTCATTGTATATTAGCCAACAAACATTTATACCCGCAAAAATAAAAGAAATTTTTATATGGAGATGCCTGCAAATATATTCAATGCCTAATAGGTGCAGAGAAACAAAACAACGAGCTAATCATTGCTGAAGTATCCCAGGAAATTAAAACTGGTTAAAAATCTCCAAATTTGGGCTCAACTCATCTATATTCCAAATATAAATCAGAACGCTGATAAAATAACTGTCATATCAATATAAATCCGGAGAATGTTTTATTGGGGTTAGAGTTTTGTAGTAAACCTATTCGAGTCATAAAAAGACACTTCTCCGATGAACACATTAAACGAATACTCTCTTCGAGTCGTAAAAAGTCGTATCTCTATTATCTCTTGTTCGAGTTGTCAAAACCAACATAAGGCAAATAATAGCTCCGCTATTATTTGGTAAAGCGCGGGGGCCAAAATCTGCGAACCAACCCTCACACCATAAATTGTGGTCTCAACTTATCGGTTTTTGAGGACGAAAAGTCAAAAATCATATTAAAGAAGAACACAGGACTAATATTATTGCTGCCAATTTTTTTTGAGGGCAATTAAAAATGTTGAAAATTTGAGTAACAGATATAAAAAGCAGTTTTGAAATCAAGCGGTGCTTAATCAGTCGCCAAATGGCTGCAAAATGTTTTTTATTCAAATTTGGATAGTTACATCAATACATTCCTAGTTGGTTTTTTAACATCACAAAGTTTGCTTTACATAAAAAAGTAAAGTTTAATACTTAATCTGGAATTTTGATTACGATTGGGTTTTCTATGGGTATTGTTTAATCTAAATTTTTCAAACTGGACAATTTTTATTTAAATATAATGTCGGCCTTCTCAATCTAGCTGATATGTCTGCAAATAACTTTTTACTTATGCAATGTTTACTTACCATAGATATTTCAAGACCTTGTTTAGTTTTTAGATATTTGTTTTTTAAGTTTGTAGCCAAAAGAATAACCTTGTGTACTAGGACAACTCAAGGCAACAAAAAAACTATTAAGTAATTATAATTCACCAAAAATCAAAAATGGCGTAATTTTGATCATCATTCAATAGAAGTGAGTTTAGAAGCTAAAAACCCTCCTCTATCGTGCAGTTTGCATTAATCAGGTGCTTAAAAATAATAGAAAACTTTTAATAATTTAAAAGTTTGACAACAATTAAGATTTCCTGATTTCTTTTGTCTTTTTCTTCATTGTATATTAGCCAACAAACATTTATACCCGCAAAAATATAAGAAATTTTATATGGAGATGTTTGCAAGTATATTCAATTCTTTATAGATGCAGAGAAATAAAACAACGGGCTAATCATTGCTGAAGTATCCCAGAAAAATTAAAACTGGTAAAAAAAATCTCCAAATTTGGGCTCAACTCATCTATATTCCAAATATAAATCAGAACGCTGATAAAATAACTCTGATAACAAAATAAGTACAGAAAATTATTTATTGGGGTTAGAGTTTTGTGGTAACCCTATTCGAGTCATAAAAAGACACTTATCCGATGAACACATTAAACGAATACTCCCTCCGAGTCGTAAAAAATCGTATCTCTATTTTCTCTTGTTCGAGTCGTCATAAACAACATAAGCAAATAATAGCTCCGCTATTATTTGGTGAAGCGCGGGGGCCAAACTCTAAGAATCACCCTTCACACCATGAATTGTGGTCTCAACTTATCGGTTTTCGAGGACGAAAATTCAAAAATCATATTAAAGAAGACCATAGGACTAATATTATTGCTGCAAACTTTGTTTGAGAGGAATTAATAATGTTGAACATTTGAGTAACAGTTTTCAAATGCAGTTTTGAAATGAAGCGGAGCTTAATCAGTCGCCAAATGGTGGCAAATGTTTTTTAATCAAATTCGAATAGTTACATCAATATATTCCCAGTTGGTTTCTTAACATCACAAAGTATGCTTTACATAAAAAAGTAAAGTTTTATACTTAATTTGGAGTTTTGATTACGGTTTTTTTAAAATTTAAAATTTAAGGGAAACTTTTCAGCTTCAATTGTTTAGTTTTCTCGAATCATCTTTAGCCTGCGAAAAATTAACCTTATATGTGAACAAATAGGTATAAGCACCTGTACTACTCCTTGGTATGAAAGAGTGAAGTCAATCTGGTCTTTGGCCACAGTCCGAGATCCAGTATCTTCTGATGGCGGGAGGGGGTAGAGTGACTCCACAAACACTTCACTATCTCCCTCTAGGCCATAGCTCACAGGAGTCACCTTGAAAGGTTTTTCCTGCTCAAGTAAGTTTCCTTTCAAAGTGCATGTTATTGTTTAAGTTCACTGTCAAAGGCGAGGCCCTTTTCCAAAATGACCTCTGACCAGATCGTCCCACACCAAAATGGTTTCTGTTGAGACCATGCCGGCCGACCATTGTCCAAGCTTTCGCGCACTCAAAGTTCTTTTCAAAATTATATAAATCGAGCACAGACTGCCCTCATTTGTGCTCTAAGATCTTCACATCAGTTAATTCATCTCTGTATAGTTACATTAACCTTCAGTACCGATTCAGAAAGCTTTCAGAATAGTTTCTGCATCGATTCTGAAAACTCTCTGAATCAGAGCAAAAGTCAGAATCAGTGCTCTCTGAGTCAGAGGAAATCTCAGAATGCATTTCTGAGTTAGCCCTGAATCAGAATAAAAATTACAAAATTTTGTCAACACTGCAAAAACTACAAATTCTATCGGGTTTTTAACCGTTGTATTATGTTTTGAAGCAAAATGCCAACAACTCTATTAGAAACAAAAGGAATCACAAAGTTGCTTACACATTCTGCTTTAGTAAAGCAAAAAAATTTTGGTTCTTTGCAAAAATACTGATCTCAGCAAACTCGAATTCAGCATTTTGTCTACCTAACAACGGTTTAAAGAAAAAATTTTCCTGAAGAAATTTCACTCTTAGTAACTTTTCCAGAATTAATAACTTTTATTTATTATTACTGGAATTTTTCGTCAAAAATCCTTAATTGCGTCTTTTGATATCGCATCAAACTGAACCTCTACTTTTTCACAGTTCTCAAATAATTGCCATAGGGTTCTGTGGTGCGACATCCCAGAGTAATAAAGTAAACAAACCGACCAAAATTAAAATGTACAAATCGACCAAAATTTAAAAAGTATGTTTTTTGAGAAACTGTAAGTGTGTTGTCTTTACCTTGCTATAGCCGTTTTTCTATAACTCATTTCAGTTACTCCGCCAATACCGATCCCCAGCCAGAATGAAAAGGAGGAGGGTAAAAACGGTACAGAGCATACTAGATAATCAGAAAACGTCAGTTTTGACATGACTTGAGGAAATTTTTGACAACTTTTTAGCTATACTATACATTTCTTCAATTATTGCAGGTAATTTACGAATTTTTCTAGGACCTGAGATAAATGGTGAAACATAGCTTGGCGCACGAACTAAGTTATGACTCTAAAGGATATCAGACAAAAAATCAGAGTCTGATTTGGAGCCTGAATCAGAATAATTTTTGCGACCCACTTGTGGGGGGACGAACTATATACTCAAATGGGTTTTTTTGTTCAGTCGATTTTGGCCGATCGATATATTCATCGTAGAGAAATGTGAGTAGCATCATTAAAAAGCTGTTCCAGCGTAGAAATCAAAAATAAAAAGATTTTTTTTTGAATTTTGTTTTTTTTTCGAGGAGTTATCGAGGAATGAGGTTTTGTGTGAACACGGGATATTTGGCATGATTTTGTTCACTTTTATTGTAATTTTTCTTAAAAATAAGATATTTTCCATAAAAACAGTATTTCAAATTTACATTTCATGCCACAAAATGAACCAATTGTGTGTTCCTAATAGACTGAAGGCGATAAAAAGACTAGTTCTAGTCTCATAGGGAAGTTCACTATAAAAAAAATCGAATTCTGTTTGAGAGCTCCTTTTTAGAAAACTTCTCAGTTTTTTTGGTTTCTAAATCACCTAGAGACTAGTCACTTTCTATATCGAGGTGCCGTTAACGACAAACCTCATATACAGTCAAATGAAGCCCATTGAACAAAAAAGCGTTTTCAAATGATTGCTCATGTTTTTTTTGGCTTCGACACTGGGTTTTTGTAAATTTAAATGAAAATTTGATTTTCGTTTTGAGGATTAACCAATTTTCTGTAGTCATGTGGCATAAATTCATTGACCAAAGTTGCAATATGTTCCGTAATGAGCATTAAGTGAACATATCTAGTGCTTTGAGTGGACATCTATTGGCTGTTAAGGCTTTAAGAATAATTTTTTTGAAAATTTTGAGCATTAACCAATCGAAAACTTATTTTCGTGAACTGTAAGTCAGTCTCAATAATGACAGGACCCTCGTCCTCCTTCCTAATGCAGCCAAAATTTATCTGATTAGCGGTTTTATCTACTAAATTTTGGATATATGACTTCAATGACACAAGATCTCAATTTTTTTAAAAATTTTATAAATTATTTTATTTCGAACTGATATCACGTCATCCAAATATTGATAGCTCCCATTGGTTTGAAAAAACGTTCAGTGGATCACTGATAAATTTTTCAGAGAAAAACTTATGGTTTAAATGGCTTCGACACTTTCGTCTCGCACTTTTCTACTGAATTTTTCGTTTTTGCCTGTATTTGTTGTTTTCATAGTCATAATACCTTTTGTGATGTCTTATTGATTAACTTTGAATAATGAACGTCATAGTCTTGACATTGGAATATACTTGAGCGTATTTATTGACTTTCTGAACATTAACCAATCTTAAACTTTTTTTCGTGAAATGTTAGTCAGTCTCACCAGTGAGAGGGCCCCCTTCTTTTCTACTGCAGTCAAGACTAATGTAGTTAGTGGTTTTATCTTCTAAGTATTGGTTCTATGACCTAAATTACAAGATTTCAAATTTTTGTTTTAGATTTTTTGATATTTTCGTTTTATTGGTTACCTTTAAACTCTTATCACATTATCCAAATATCGATAGCTACCATTGGCTTAGAAATGACATTCAGTGGATCACAGATTAATTTATTGGAGAATAGCTCGTGTTTTAAATGGCTCCGACACTTTACTCTCGCAATTTCCTACTGAATTTTTGGTTTTTGCCTGTTTTTTTTTGTTGTTGTTGTTTTCATAGTCATAAGACCTATTGTGCTGCTTTATTGATTAACTAGGCAAGACAAATATCTTTATTGTTTCCCGTCGGGGCATATTGGTGTGCATTTATGGACTTCCGTTGAAAGCTATTGAATTTAATGGCTGTTAAACTTTTAAAAATAAATTTTTGAAAATTTTTTTAAACATTAAAAAATCTTAACCTTTTTTTGTGAATTTCTAGTGATGCTCAGCATTGAGAGCACCCCTTCATTTCTACTAGATACAAAGTGAATCTGGTTTCCGGTTTCATCTTCTAGCTAATAGTTTTAAGACTTCAATGCCACGGGTTTTCAAAATTTTCTAATTTTTGAATACTTTTTCTTATTTTTGGTTCCTGTTGAAATCTTGTCACATTATCCTAAATCTGGTAGTTACTGGACGTTCAATGGGTTATAAATAAAGTTTTCAGAAAAGAGTTTATGATTTAAATTGCTTCGACACTTTCTTCAGGCACTTTTCTACATTTTTTTGTCTTTGCCTGTATTTGTTGTTGTTTTCTTAGTCAATGACGTGTTCTGATGGTTTAATGATGAAATATGAATGGAAAACAATCATGTCGTCCCATCAATCCAGCGTATTTACTGGCTTCCGTTGAAATCTATTGAGTTTTATGGCGTTGATACTGCGAGTTTTCTCAACAATTTAGTGGTTCTTTTGTTTTTGTTCATATTTGGTGATTTTTTTGAAGTTAAATTGTTGAAAACGAAAACTCCCAATGCTGTTTAAATAAAATATTTGAAACCTGAAAAGTTTTTTTTTGAAAAGTTAAGTGCCTTCGACACATTTTTCGCTCAATTTTCTTGAATCTGTTGTTTTTGCCTGTTTTTTGCCGTAATTTGCTGACCGGTCGCATAAGCTTGTAATTGAAGATTGAATGAATGATGTTACCCAAAGCACTCGCTTTATAGCGATTAGATTTAATTTTTATGATACAAAAATTCAATTTTTTTAAAAATCTTTTCAGTTTTTGTTGTTCTTTTCGTCAACTTAAAACTTATTTTCTTCATTGAGAGGTCCCGTCCAAATTCTTGTATTTCAAAAAAAACATATCTACATATATGATTTTTCACTGATTGTTTTTTTCCAATGTTTTGTCTGGTGGACAATATGCGTTTTTTAAACGTTTTTTGAGTGGTCAGTTTTTTGTTTCTTTTTCTCTACTTTCAACACAATCGCTCAATAACAGATTCCAACGGTTTTCAGATGTAGCCCAGGTAAACTTAGTTAATATCTCGATATAAAGCCTTTAGCTGAAATAGTAGAAATAACAATTGATTTAAAAGTACTTAATATTCAGTATGAGTTAATGATTTTAATGGTATCAATAATTTGTGTATTTGCAAATCGTGTGTAATTTTTTTGAGTTTATCTTCATCTTTAGTCCGTTTCTATAGCTTAGTCAATCCAAAAGCAGCTCCTTTTGGATTTGTAATAACTTTTTCATAATTTGTTAAGGTATACTTAGTTAAAACCTAATGCTTTTGAAGACTTTTGAATTTTCTTGTATTAAAAAATTTTCATTTAATTTTGAAATTCGCCTCGTTATTCGTTCTGTTCGTCGAGTTGTAACCTAGTCTCATTATGAAAAATTTCCATCTGCTGTCTAGTTAGGAAAAAGTAAGTTTGTGTAGTTAAGGTTTTATCTGACTGCATTTTCACGTTGTTACTAGGTGCTTTTTAATTTTGATATTCAGTTTTTGCAGTGAAATTTTTGTTTTTGCTAATTTTGTTGTTTGTTTTTTTTTCTCTTAGTCTCTTTAACGGCAGATCTTGTTGGCGCTCTAATGAGGCATGGAATTTTGCAATTCAATTAGAGGTTAGATTGTGTGACGATTGTTTTAAACTCAAATATCTGTTTTTGTTATAGCGTCTTTTGGTTGACAATTATGTAAAGAATGTTGATAAGCTCGGGTCGGAACATCATGTGCAAACGCACATTAACGAGCCTCCTTGTTTGGATTCAGATTCAATTTCTGAACATTGATAGTCTGAATGAGAGAAAATCAGAGCAAAATGTGACATGAACAGACTCTGAATCAGTACTGAATTGTTTCGGAAAAACTTCCGGTTTCGGTACTGATTTAATCTGAAAGTTAGTTACAGGTCACGAATTTGTGACCTCACTTGCAATTGAATATATATAATCAGATTTTACATTTTGCTAGTGCGAATTACTCTAACATTTTATCGCAGATAAAATTGTATGTAAATCCGCAAAGTTGAAAACTATGAGCAGTTCACGATGTAATCAGGAACAGATGTACAATCATTATAAAATCATTACTTTCATCGTGTGCAACAATTACAATTTTGCATTGCTCGAATGCCGTAAGGTAGAATGTAATAATATCTTAATAAAGTTTCCATTTTGGCAACCTCTATAAGGATGTCTAGTTTGTTTCCCACCATAGTCGAGGCCTGAACTTCTGAAACAACTATGCTCGACAAAAAATTCGTATTAAAAATCTTTGCTCAAATTAAATAGTCTAAGAAAACAATTAGCTCAACTTTATGGTCTTCTCGACTTGAGCTCGGCGTATATTTTTGCTGAAATTTTGCTGCTGGACATTTGCTCCACTAAATTTGATCTTCAACCTTCTTAAGCTTGAGACTTTTCTTTGAATTTGAAGCTCAAATTTAGCTGGACCCAAATTTGATTCTCCAGGTTGGCTTGAACAACATTTGACTCCCGAAGAATTACAGATAGGATTTAATTGACGATCAGTTTCTCTATTGTCAATGAGTTGTTCAAAGTTAACCAAACTAGAGAACAAAGTTCACCTATTAAAGTTGGCTCTAAATCAGGAAGAATGTTTGGCCTTACCAGTCCAGAAAAGAGTTAGTGTTTTGAATATTTTTGTTCAAATAATATTCGCATTTGGGCTACACATAACCGTATACAAAACCGTTCCCATTTAGGCTATAAAAAATAGTACGCTATTTTGCTCTTGAGCTTGTGAACAATTTTTCACATGTACGTTAATTTGTTCATATAGGTTCGTTAAAATGGTTCACATGTAGACGATTTAAGGGAAAATGAAATAGAAGTAATCGATTCCACTTCACTAGCCTTAATCCATAAATAATTGCAACTCACAGTGGTTTCGTATTGTTCTCCAGGTGTTAGTTGGACGTCTCTCTGCAATGACCACTGACCAGTTGTTAGTACACTATGTTGGAAATCTAATGAAAGGGGCGCAATTGATATCTTGAATACCTCCACACGGGGTTGCTGTGCCCATGACACTTTGAATGTGGTCGTCGAACCTTCTTCCTGTGACGTCGATAGAAATTTTTAACATCAGAAAAAAAACTAAATTGATAAATGGTCCCACCAAGATTGCAGGAGGAAACATAACATTAACACAAAGCAAATAACAAAATCTGGGCAATCAAAAATCGGAGCGCTAATGATATTAAACTATCAACATGACACGATGTTAAATTTCGTAATTGTAATTGTTTTTAAGGATGAAGTGTTTTGTCCATAAAAAATTGTTTTCTCCAATTGAATTACTTTACCTCGTTCAAACAATTGAAGAGCTGTTTAAAATCATCAATGTAGAAACGTTTTGACTTTTTAAAATAAAATCTTGATATAAAGTTTAGTTGTTAAAAAATCAGAGCCTACAAACTCACAACAACCTCGACTGAAAATGTCAACATAACTCACCATTATTCAAAAATGACTTTTATTGCAACCCAGCATTTTATCTTTACATGAGTCTTGGATTGATGAGACGGTTTTATACCCGGACCCTGGTCTCATAGTAACTCAGTACTGACTCATTATATCTCACTAGTAAAACGTTTAACCTGTACTGTTTCACAGTATCTTAAGGGTTTCTTTGGCACCCAATTCTTTAAATTTAAACCCCACACCCTTGATTTAGAGTACAGGGTTATGTCGTTAATGAATAAGATAGCTAGTTACTCTATTCAATTTCTTTCGCATTTTTTGTTGTAAATTTTGTGTTGATCAAACAATATTGTATAAAAGTTTGTTTTTGGATAACATTATTTCAACATAAACTCTACGAAATTACAATTCAAATGAAAAGACAGCTAAAAGACAAATCAGAGACTTAAGTTTTCTCAAGTTTTTTCCACTTTTCTGTATCTGAACAGTTCACTATTATCTCTAAACGGCAATCACTTTTGGCAAATACGTAACATTAGCGGAATTATTGTCTATGCATATTTTTTTCAAGGAAAGACCAAAAAACTAACGAGTGGAGTTGGTCCTACAGTGAGTTCGAATACATCATGCTCCAGCATCAACGCTAGGGCGTCTTTGACTCCGAGAGGTTGTTCCGGGTACGTGTATCCCAAGTATGAGTAGTGTCGAAGTAGAGGGTTTGATCCCCGACTGGTCACACTCATTTCCCATTCGTATTTGGACCCGGGCATCAAGTTCTCAAGCACGAATATGGGCTCCAGCCTAAAGCAGCAGAAGTTTTGCCATATGACCTAACTTTGACATTGACTTCAAAACTAAGTAATCCGTGTCGAAATTTCCTCTAAATCAGAATTTACTCCCCCGCATTCATTGAAAAAATAAATACCTTTTCACCGAATTAGATTTTGATCTTTTTGATCATTTATGTTATTAACTTTAATGTCACGTCACCAATGCGAAAAGAAATTTCAGACTATCAGCTCTTTTTAATTTCAATAAGATAAATGATGACTTTGCAAGACAGCTTTTGACAATTTACACAAATTTGAGCCTCAAGAATGCATCGTATATAGTTTAATAGTTTCTTAAGAACTATCGAAGTATATAAAGACACAGTCTTGGGGCTAAAATCAGGCAAATCTTCACCGAATGCCTTTATATCAAATCCCATAACACTCTAATCAGACAACCGCTCCGCGGCAGACCTCATGAAAAAGTGTCTTGCATCTGAACAAGATAATTTTTTTTATACCAAACCCAGCTTTGACATCAGTAGATGAATGAATGTGATGCATGTGATTAACTGTCGAATTAGACCGGTACCACAACTGGGACGTAGAATCAAGTAATTGAACTTACTGAAACGGCTGATTGAGTACATCACTATGGTAATAGTCAACACCCCTCACTTCCACAGCGATTCCAGCTCCCACTCCAGATTCGAAATGAGGTTCAAATGTAATTGTGTCAATGGTGGAAGAGATTTCAACATTTGTGATGACGTCAGTGTAGAGAGAGTGTGTGAATGACATTGTAGTGCTGGTCTTGCCATAGTCACTCTCCGACTGTGCGTAGATTGCGTACTCCTCGCCCGCTTCCAGATCACTTATGGTTCCAGTATTTGGACTGAAAAACCATCAACACAACTTATGAAGGTGTTAGAAGTTTGAAAACACCATGATCGAATATAATTTTCACATGAGATGAGACAATTGTCATATATTTGGGTCGAGGAATCTTGCGACATTTATGAAAGAAATTAGCTGAAATGCGCTGGAATTTAATAAAATCTCAGCGCATTTGATGCATCTGTTGCGTAATTTTAACACGTTTATTAGCGAGTTTTTTACGCAAAAATGTTCTCGGCCCCGGTAACTTGACCAAAAATTTACTCGTATAAAGAAAACTTGTCTAGAGGCGAAGCAAGCCTTGAGGAACAAAATAGAAAAATAGTTGGGATACCCAAGTAAGATGAGCTCAAGTTCAAGAGCTTAAAACCACTTGGTGTAAGGTTTGCGCCCGAAAGTTAAAAGATAAAGGTTTCAATCTACTTTGTTCGATTTTCACAAATAGTTGTACTTGCTTGGATTCCCGAACAAATAGGTCATTAGAAACTTTTAAGAAGAGAGCCTACACATGCTGATAATGAAATGCACAATGTAGAGATGACCAATTATTACCTGTCGTTGTTGAACGGACAAGGGCAGTTCCCGTCAGCTGGGTCATTCCATACAAGAACATTCTAGAACAAATTAAACTATCTGGCCCACTAATATAATGTGGCCCAGGAATATTTCTAAAACTATGCAAGGTATTCAGCGAAAGCGCTGATATTTCCAAAACTCAGCTCAACATTCTGCAAACTTTTTACTGAATTGCGCTGAAAAGCATTGAAGTGTTGTGAGAAATTTGCAGAAAGTTGCCGCAGTTTATAAAAAAAAAATTTCGCGAAATATCCCGCATCTCTGAAACAAATTTTCAGCGCCGTTATGAGCTGAAAATCGCCACCAATTGAATATCTGTGAATTAGCGTTCCGGGGAGCTGATTTCTGAAAAAATTGCCACTTTCCCTTTCAATTTGACATTATAACCTTTTGTAATGAATTCTGAACATTTTGAACATAATTTCTGTTATTTTACATTTGACTTTCTGTTATTTTACGTTTGACATTTCGGGATGAGCACCGTAAAAAGATCTTAGCATGCTTAAAAACTCATATAATATCAATATTAATCAAATTAAGTTATACATATAGTTGTTATATATGGCCGCATGGAATCATAGCAGAACATGCAAAAATCATAAATGAAATCTTAACAAGCAAAATGCCAGAAAAAAAGCAGGATCAAAACAATAGGAAAATTACCGCAAAGTTACCGCAAAGTTACCGCAAAGTCTCCAACTGATCAATTTACCAAGGGACATACTGTAACAGATATTAAAATTGAAATTCTTAATTGAAATTCTTAAATGAAATCTTACCTAACAAAATGCCAGAAAACAAGCAGGATCAAAACAATAGGAAAATTACTATTTTTTGCGGTAACTTTTGAGGACCTCAAAAATAGTAACTTTCCTATTGTTTTGATCCTGCTTTTTTCTGGCATTTTGCTTGGTAAGATTTCATTTAAGAATTTCATTTAAGAATTTCAATTTTTATATCTGTTACAGTATGTCCCTTGGTAACCCGATCAATTGGAAACTTTGCGGTTGCACTATTGCATTATAGTATGTATAATATTGTCGGAGAGTTCCGAAAATTATTTTGTCTCATAGAATTAAACAAACTTGTTTGAAAGTAATCATCAAAACAAAAGATTTTCTACGTTCTACATTCAATGCAAATTCCTCAATTTAATTTTTCTACTGTATGTGATTAGCTACGTATGACAGCTACAGTGTTCTCAGCTAGCCCCTAAACTGAAGACAAAAGTTAAATTTTTTACTAAATCTCATAACATGTCAATTTTTTCGTTAACTGTTTTTTGTGAGGAGCATTGCTTTTTGGGACACTATTTAGCTTTCTCTTTAAGATTCAATAGCGGAGCCAAATCTTAAAAAATTTTTGATTTTAAATATGTAAATATGAGCAGCAATGGAGAATTCAGTTATTGTTTTCAGTATTTCGACAAAAACGTTTTTTTTGGATCTTGGCAAATACTGGGTTACCATCAAAATTTTGCTTCAAATTTTTTAAGGATTCATAATTGATTTTCTACAGTTAACTAAGAATGCTCATGTCTTTTTGAGGCGCCAGCATGCCCAAATATTTTTGCTTCCTCAAAAAGTGTACCTCCACCACCTCCCCAGAGCATTCTCTCTACTACTCTCCACTACTCTCTCCACTATCCTTTATTGATTAAACTCTCCGAAATTAAAGATTCACTATGAATTTGACCTCACTTGTCGTACACTTGCAGTTATTTTCCATGCATGCTCCAATATTCAAAATTCCATGCATGCTTCAATGTTGCGAAAAAAATATTTCTGCATTTTTTTAACGTTGAAAAAAACTTCATAGATCAATAACTTCTACAGTAATTCTTTTTGAAAAATGCCAATTATTACATGCAAGAATTCAAAAGAACTACAAAAATTCCATATGTAAATTTAACACTAGAATATTTTTGATTAAGGAAAAATTAGTATGTTGTTTCACCACACACTTGCGGTGAATTTTTGCTTTTAATCGTTTTTACTGCAACAATTTGTTGTCCGACATACAGCTATGCAATCGAATATCATTGTTGCATGTTTTGACCAACGACTTACAGACAAATTTTGGATCTGCAGAATGCTGAATCCTGTAATGCGTCGATTGTGTCTTTTGTGGCGAAACGTCGCGCAGAGACGAAAGAAGGCAAACTCAACACCGACGGTACAATTTCTGGAGACTAGATCTGCGGACTAGATCTACATTTGAAACTTAGCAGCCCTGAAAAGCTACTAGAAGCTACTCTTTTTAAAGAGCTCAGAGTAGTAATTCAAATCTTTTTTTCTCCGAAAGAGAGTTATAACGGCATAAGGGACTAAATTTTTGTCCGTTGTCCAAGAAGTTGAAGAATCCGACGATGATTTTCTAGCGCATCTAGGAGAAGAAGCGCGCTATTGTGACTTTCAGAAATTAAAAACAGTGACCGACCCCTAGATGGAGTTGGTAGAAATTAAGACTATTAGGTGGCATCAAAACTAAACCCACGATAATTCTTTCTGAAATGACAGAAAGTCTACAGTTGAGAACTACAGCATTGGCTTTTTTGCGAGTTCTTCAACAGGTAAAGAACTGGTTACAGTGAAGAAAGAAGTGGGATACAACTTAAAAAGACACCTTTGGAAAACCGATTGAAAAGTTCACTGGTATTAAAGGCAATGGCAACTTGTGCAATAGATGTGGAGGTAAGTCAAAGAGTAGCAACCTGTGTCCGGCTCTGAACAAAAAATTCCATACCTGTGAAAAGGTGGGAAACTTTGCAAAAATTTGCAAAGGTAAAACTCAACCTAACTCAGGTAAGTCCGACCAGCATAACAACTTCTGCGATGAAGAGGGTAATTTGTCTGGTCAAACAACTTCTGAAATTGAGATGGAAACGTACTATACACAGAAACACATGTTTAACATGTCAACAACATGCGACTTCATTACAGTAAAAGACCAAAAAATAGATTTTCAAGTTCATAACGGTGCTAATAGTACTGTGATATCGCCATTCTTCTGGACTGAGCTTGGTAGACATCAGTTAGGTGGGAAAATCAGACGTCATGAGGCCTATGATGACCATCAACTGACGCCTGTGCTATCACTAACATGTGATGTTAGAAATGAGTAAAGGCGACAACTTGCAGTTGTGTAATCCGAAAATGCGTTTGGGCCACTTGAGAGAGACATACTAACCAAAGAAGGCATCAACACTGTGTGTGATGAATAAATAACTGCAGTCAAAGGATACAAAGTGCATCTGCATCTATACCCGGACCACAGCCGATGTTCTTCAAGGCTAGAAAGTTACCTCTACAAGACAAGTTCAAAGAAAAACTTGAGAAGATGGTGCGACAGGGCATCCTAGAGCCAGTGCAACATTTTGGAGTCACAATTGGATCTCCAGTAGTTTAGCAGCGGACGATGGAGCATTAAGACTATGCGTGGACCTGATAGTTTACCTTTACGGCAAAGTTATGGAAGAGGGTCATACAATCCCAGACATGGTGACCATATTCAAAAATCTCTGTACGTCCTCTTAATTTGATAAAGTTTCCTTATCAGACGCATATTATCAAATCGAATTGAATGATGATGCAAAAAAAATATGTACAATCAACACATCGCAAGCTTTATTCAAGACGTGCAGTCTTCCTCAGCTCTTGAAGAAATTTTATTCAATCTTCCAGAATTGCATCGAATCAGCTCTCAAAGAAATCAAAGGTGAGGTCATCTTTCAGGATCCTGCACTGGTATAAGAAACAACAAAGGAGCAATACGAAAAACAAATGCTTGCGGCCAAAAGTCGACTACGTGAGGATAATTTCACCATCCTTGAAAAGAAATCTAATTCTAAACCAGTCTCAGGCGTTAGTTTTCTCGGTTACTCAGTTTCAAAAGAACGAATAACACCCGATCCTATAATCAAAAATGCAAAAACCACCATCTAATGTGAAACAATTAGAGTCTTTTGTCCGCCTACCGGATTTTTTGGACGAATGATACCAGATTTTGTTACAAAAATGTTACTTTTGAATGAAATTCGAAAAGACGGTTTCAGATGGGAAAAAGAAGAACAGAACGAACGCTTTCAAAAACATAAAAATTGAGTTATTTGCTAACCTACTTTTTCAGCCTTACAGCTTGATGAAAGAAACTACAGTGACAACACGCCTCAGAAAAAGCAATAGGCTCTCTCACATGTAGGACATCCCATGATCCATGTCTCAAAGAAGTTGTCACAAGCCGAACAAAACTCCATCAATATTGAGCGAGAGGCGCTTTCAATCCTTTTTGTGGTCACAAGATTGAAACACTTCCTGTTCGGAAGGAGGTTCACTCTGCAAACTGATCAAAAACCTCTCAAATATCTCTTTGCACCAGACGACAAGATTCATAAAACAGCATCAGCAAGAATCGCGAGAGGGGCTATAGCGCTGATGGGATTCCAATTCCAATTGAATTATACAGCCGGAGAGCAGATCCCACACTGATGCTTTGAGCAGACTTGATTTTGGTGACGACGACGACAATGATTGGGTCTGCATTGCTCTCAACAATATCTATTGTGTTCAATCCGACCTGTTGACCCAGTCGGCCATCAGAACTGAACTGGGATTTACTCGAATCCTCCAAGATGTCGTCAAAAATATGAAAAATGGAATCCAGAAACAGTGCTCACAAGCAGAGAAAGGTTTCGAACAACAGAAAGAAGCCTTAACTATCCCCAACGGAATCATTTTTCGAGGAGTTGTGCACTTCATTCCAACCAAACTAATACATATGGTGATGGCCAAAGCTCATGAGACACACCTAAGCAAATATGCAAACGAAACAGCAGTCCGAATGATAGCATTTTGGCACGGCATCCGTCAAGGTGCTCCTCGATTTGTTAGTAATTGTAAGGAATGCCAAGAAATCAGGCCTAGACTGGGGAAACAGTATCTACTTGACGAGAAGCAGAAGTTTGAGAAAGACTCCATGTAAACCAGGGTTACGTAAATGACCAGGGTAAAATCTTAGTAATAGCAGACGCGGGATCAGGCTGGATAGAAGGTGCACTTGAGTCAAATCGTTGCAAGGTTTGGGATAACAAAAACGTTAGTATCAGTTAATGGTCCCGAGTTTGTAATCGGCAACCTAAAACAGTGGTGTGAATCACAGAAGATTAAAATGATGAGGTCGTTTATCTACCAATCAAGAGCAAATAGACTTGCCGAGCGAGCGGTTCAAACAGTGAAACTGGCTATTCAAGCCTGGAGTCCAAATCTGAATGTGTCATTTCGAGCTTTCCTACAGCTGGTTTTGATGGCACACCGGAATACTTCCAAGACGCAGGGCAAACTCCTCTGGAACTAGTGCTAGAACGGATAATGAGACTGCCAGCAATCTACTGACTCACAATCAGAGAGCAATAGAGACAATATAGACGCGGTATCACCCAACTACAATGAGGAAACTTTAGAAACTGAAGGAAAACAACTTTCAGGGTCCACAAGAACTTTAAACAACCAGAAAGATTCGAAGAAGCTATCCAGACAAACTTATTTAAAAGAGGAGGGATGATATGTCGCGAAGATCAGATTTTAGATGTTGGTGAAGAAATAAAATTTCATGGCTACTAAATTGAACTGAATCATTGCTTCAAATGTGTTCTGACCTGAAGTTTACCAGTATACATAAACCATAAAATTGAGCAAATAATGCGACCTGCTTACCATCAGTGATGACCATAAACCAACTCGATGATCCTCCCTGTAGACACCAAATGCACGTTCTCAGGTTAGGAGAACAATGTGTTAAGTGCAAAAGAGTTCAATAATACTTGCCATATATGACAAGGGGAAAAACTTGTTCATACTTAAGGTGTAAATTAACCAATATCATTTTATCTATATCTAGACAGTTCTGTAAATTTACATGCCGATAGCGACTATAAATACCTTTGATTTTCTGTACTTTTAGGCGATTTTGAATGCAATTATTAAAATTTTAAAACTCTTATTACTCGTGCCGGAGACCACATCACATCGCTTTCTAAATTAAGCAGTACTACTTGTACTTTTAAAATTCGTTTTTTACTCACTGATTGCAAGAAATTTTCACTCTTTTTTTGGATCATGGAAATTTTTAAATTCTTTTTTTTGCATAGTATAATAATGAACAAAATTCCATCTACGGACATTCTGACGGTAGAGATTGTTTTTTCTTGTTAGCCGAAGACATTTCAAAAAACTACATGCTGTCTATTCTATATCGAAATAATTATATAAGGTGATCTCAGGAAATTTTTAGGTCTTGTACTTGTTCTTCATTACGTATTTGATTTTTTGCAAATTGTCCAGACAATAGAGCAATTTATCAATTTGGAAGATGATGCAATGTACACCTATTATGGACCCATAGACCCAAAAAATCTACCGAAAAATGATGATGTCTTTTTTTCATTGAAACTGAGAATTTTTTAGAGAAACAAGATTTCGTTAAAATCTTTAGAAAAACAATGAGGCTCGGTAAATTTCATTTGCCAATAAAGTTCCGAACGATCTCACCCAAATTTTGGCATAAATGTTTACTAAATGAGGAACAGATAGCAAAACCCCAAAAATTCAAAAAATCTTCAAACAAAAAATTATGTGTATGAACAAAAAGATCGCCTCTAACGGCAATAAATCAGTTGAGTATAAGGGACGCATAAGATTGTTGAGACCAGCCATTATTACGAAAACCAGTAAAGACGAACCACAAAAGCATACAGTAAAGACAACAAAAATAATAACATCCAAAACTTTATGTCAGTTTAAAAAAAACTTATTAACAAGGTCAAAACAGCTACAGATTAAACTGAAATTAAACAAAATAAATTGTACTTTGCTAGAAACTATATGTGACCACTCCATAATAAGGCTTGGTAACAATCAGACAAAAAAGAACAAACGACATCAAAGTTAAAAAAACGGCTTATATTTTTAAAAGGAATTAATTTCAAACCAATGAGAGCCATTGGATAGCAACTGAAAACATTTAACATGTTTATTATCACCTGGGCCTCTATTGATTTTTTAAGGCGATCCTCAGGAAGATTTTTAGGTCTCCCTCTTGTTCTTGTTTACAATTTTCCTCAAAACTTCTAGACAAGGATTTATTAATATAATTTGCCGATGATGCATTTTTCATCTATGCTCGGACCAGAAACTACCAAAATTCATGAGAAGCAAAAATGGAAACATTTGCTTTTCTGTACAGGATAATGAATTAGCGGCATGTTTTTACAGAAAATAATATGGAAGACTGAGCGAACTGTAGCTATCAAGACATAATAAAATCGATAATGTGTCCAAATAGAAACAAACTAAAAAAAATCGTGGCTGCTGATATTCATTCAATTTATTTGACACGACATCAAACTTCTTTAACACAAGAATAAAGTTTTTGAAATCACATTTTTGGTTTTTTTTACTATTGAAATGGTTTTTCAATGTTATTTTTCGTTTTAGTCGTTGCATAAAAGTGTGAGAAATCTTCCAATACTAACAAAATTATTTCCAGTCGAACTTCTGATAGCTAAACTGTTTCAGACAAAGTTTATTTTTGCTATAATTTAACAAAATCATTTTAACAATGTCCACGGATTCTTAACGCTAAAACAGAATCTTCAAACGAACTAGTTTAAAGCCAACAAGAACTTTGGAAAAAGTTGTATGAACTCAGTTAGTTGCCAACACGTGCATAAATGTTAAAGGTATTACGCAATGTCTTCATTCAGCAAGAAGTAGAAAATAGTATAAACGTAAGCAGCATTTTTTACTTCACAACACGAGGACATTCTTTTAAATATAACCTAGGTGCATTCGAAATTTATTTTTGTTACTGGGAAGAAAACAAATTTATTAATTTATCTTTTTTGATGAAATTGTTTTCATCTATAAAATAGTACCAATAAATATATCTTTGCGTAAATTGTGTTAAATATTTTTTGTTTCAATTATCTTTAGCCTCGTGAAAAAAGTTAGCCCGATTGAATATCATTTGATGTAGCCTAATCGTCGACATAGGAGGCCCGGAAAGGCATACAAAATCCGCAAATACTTGAAAAAGTGGCGAAATTCTGACGAAAGCATCAGTTTCGATGATTTAGACCAACATTGAAGAAGTACGGAACTGTCCAGGCGAACTCAAGTGTGTGTTCTGTAGGCACAATTGATCCCAGAGTG